>NW_014013530.1:0-36291 GCF_000611645.1 Monoraphidium neglectum
TGATCAAAGCATCAGGGCACCCCGCCTGTTGCCTGGCCAGCAGCAGTAAGCTAAATTGTTTCGGGTTAAGACGGCTTCAAATCTGCATAACGGTATCACCACCACATCAGCACTGATCGCAGCGCTGCGTGAAAGTGCAGCACTGGCTCCTGCGTGAGTCTGTAGCTTCGAGAAGCAGGTGAATAGTGAATTCACGCATTACATGCTACAAAAAGCGGAGGGTCCGGACCTGCACCTCTTTGCTGAGCGGGCGGGCGCGCGCGATGTTCTGGCGCAGCAGACCTCACACACGGATAAACGCACCCCCGTTCGCCACGTGGATCGGAAGAATGTGCAGGAGAGTCACGTGTGAAAAGTGCGCCAAGCCAACATGTGCGGAGCAGCATGAGGGCACAGGGTGCTGGGGCATGCAAATCCAGGCGGGCGGTTACAATGAGCGCTTGCTGGAATCCCACGACACATTGCCATCCTGGCCTGCAAGCAGTTGGCTGCGCGCCTTGCAGCAGCCCGCACCTCATCCGGCATCCGTGCCTATGGTATGACCACACTATGCAGGGGCAGGATGTGGCATGCATGTCGATATGGTGGGTACAGTGAGGGGGATTTGCATGCCAGCCAACCTTGAGTCAGCATCACCGCCGGCGCGCTGCTAGTGTGGACGTCCAGCAATACGATCTGCCCGTTGTCTTTCTGGCACCTTCAAGGCTCACAGAGGTGGTGGGTGTACACAGGGTCCTATCACAAGCACGGCAGCCGGCCGGTCTGCGCGTCAACATCAGCATGCAGCGAGTGGGCACCACATACGCTTGCACACTCGCAGGCCTTGGGGGGCGTACCAATTGATGACAGGTGCTCGTGCAAGCCGCGCACGCAGGCTGAGCAGAACGCGGCGTCTGGTGAGGTCAAGGCTGTAAATGGTTGAGTGGCTTCAGTCGTGTATGCTTTGCCTTGGACTTTGCCTTGGCATGCCGTCGGCCCAGGCCTGAACAACCTGCCAATCGCCAACTGCAGGTGGGCGTGGCAGCACGTGTGCTGTGAGCTAAGCGGCCACGTGCCTCATGTATTTGCAGAAACGTGTGTGTGCATGTGGTGGATGTGCCTCTGTGTGTGAGCATCTGCCCGAGTGTGTTCCTGTTCAACAAGGGTTGTAATAACCATTCTGAATGGTATCATGGAGGGAGTGACGGCACATTGGCCTCGCCCTGTTGCAAACATGTGAGCAGATTTGCTGGTTTCTTACTCTCAAGGAGGTTGCCCAAAATGTGGCACAATTCTATTAGCATAATGATCCACCAATCAAGTGACAATGCATCACCTTGAACGCTACTAGGGGCCTGACGTCAGAAAAAACCCCAGATACCTTCAGGCGGGAGCAGGCCAAACTTGATACCAAAGCTAAGGTCGATCACCCAAAGTGCAGCAACACATGATAATAACCAGGGGAACCATGCCATGTGGCCCGCCCGGTAGTGGCGCGGGGGCTTTCGCGACAGGACCACCCCAGCCAGACGGTTGCAGAACGAGTCAACCGGCGTGGCTTTGGCATAACTGGTTCCAAGGAACACGCTTTGGGACATAGCGCGTGCGAGCCGAGGGAATGCGTGGTACAGACTGCTGGGCGGTAAATCATGATTATCGTCGCCAATGTGTGTCTGGATGTACCTGTGGCGCTCACAACGGATTTGGGACAAGTTGGGTAGGAAGTGGGTACACAGTTTGCGGTCTTTCTTGCACTTGAGGCCTCAACAACCCCCCGACAGCACCTTCTCTTTCATGCACAGCACCAAGCGTGCTTGCAACAGATGCGGGAGTGCAAAAAAACCCTCAGCTTTAGACTGCATCCTCAGACCCAGCCAACCACCTACCCGGGTGCAACAAAGCAGACACGGATGCCGAAGGGGCAGAGCTCTAGTCGCAGGGCATCGCTGTAGGCACGCACAGCGTGCTTTGTAGCGGCGTAGTGGCCCATGGTTGGCAAAATGGAGTAGCCCAGCCCACTCCCAATGTTGAAGATTTTCCCAGACCTCTGTTCAATCTGCGGATGGTGGAATGAAGTTGCGTCCAAGAGAACCGCTTCATCTCACAGATCTACGGCATAATGCCTTGCGCCGTGCGCTGAAACTTGATAGGATTTCTGAGTACAGAATACCTTTGCCCCGACATGGCTGCACCAGTGGTCAAGCAACACACGCACACTACGTTTGCACACATACAATCGCATTGGGAAGCACACCAAACAGTCGTCAGCGTACCATGTGGGGGAGTACAGCTGCATTGACTGCCACGAGGCCCAGATAGTTGACGTCAAACAAGCTGCGCACCTCCTCCATGGCAAAGTCCACAAGCGGCTGCAGAAAGTGGGCCGTTGCAGGCAGCAGAGTGGCTTATGTAGCATTTGAAGCAGCCGTCTGAGGAGAGCCACGGCTGGCAGGGGCGATGTGTAAACACAATATGTTTCAAAGTGCAGGCACAGTGCCGCAGAGGTGGGTGTGATACGTGCCAGGCTCAGCATATCAATGTGCCTGGTTGCCTTTGTCAAAGGCACATGTCCTTGTCTTTAGCTTCTGTTCTATGCCCTTCCCACTGCATAAGGACCCAGAAGCATGCCAATCACTGCATTCTGTCAGCCGCATCACCTGCCCTTGTGCTCTTTGTTGAGGATTGGATACCGTATACTCAACTCCCAGACCTAGCAGGCTTGCATCGCTCGCATGAGCGCGCGCGTTCGCTCGTGCACGCGCTCGTGCTGGCACTGCCAGTGGCACTCTCACACACACACACACACACACACACACACACACACGCACACGCACACGCACGCGCACGCGCTCACACACACACACACACACACACACACACACACACACACGCACAGTCCCGTGCAACTGATTGAGTGCACGCACACGCACACACACATGCACGCAGGCACGCGCGCATTCGCAAATACAAATTCATGCACACCGGCGCACCATCACCTTTCGGATTGCTACCCCAGCATTGTTGACCACAACTGCCAAGGCAAAGAGGAGGAGGACAAGCATGACCTACAGCACTTGCGTGATAGAGGTCGCAAAGTTGAAGTGCTTTGTTGAAGGTGGGGCGACTTTGCTGTCAGGCCTCACCATCGATGCGCCCGGCCTCGGCCACAATGCGGTCCACCGCGGCGCAGACACTGGCCGGGTCCGTCACGTCCAGAGTCAGCAGCTGGCAGCCGAGCTCGCGAAGGCCGTCCATGGCCGCCGTCCGCCGCGCAGTTGCAAACACTAGGGCTCCTTGTGCAGCCAGCTGGGCGCCTAGTTGGGTGGTCAGGTTGGTGAGGGCCGGCTAGCTACGCATTGTGGCGGTGGTTATTGCTGGCGTCTCTTGAGGCCCGTATCATCGTCCTGAAAGCAGCCCTCATCGCCACCACCTAATGAATCAAAGACTCTTACACAGATGCCAGCCGATGCCACCTTGCGTGCAGCCTGTCACCATCACCACAGGCCGGTCTGCTGTCGCCGGCATCGTCATGTTTGCGCCGCAGCACAAACACACTGCTGCAGCAGCAATAAGGTGAGCGGCCAAGCTTGTATACGAGCTCTGATAGGCACTTTTGCGTTTTCCGTCCGTGAAATCTCGTGTGTTTCTACCCACGGAAAGCGGGGGCCGTTTGCAGTCAGACCTCCCGAGCGACTTGCGTTGTCTGTGTGGGTGCGACGAACAATAGCAAGTAAAAGTTGATTGCCTCAATCAAGGTATCATACGAGGTCGAGCAAGGCCCACACGATGTGTTTACAATTTGATGTGCACCCGGAGAACTTGTGCTGACAGGGATTTGCAACGAGATGCAATGCGGGGGCAGCGGAGGGGGGGAAAAGCTCGAATGAAGTTGGCGCCCCTGACATGATTGTGAGCCGCAAGAGTAGGAGAGATGAAGCCTTGCGAGCTGCCCAAATTAATCGTGACACCCCTGTGCGCCCCCCCCCCCCCTCTCCCACAGCATGCCTGCTGCGCCCTCATCAACACACCAGTCACCAGCCTGCCCAGCTGATGCAGTTCTGTGTCACTCTGTTTTCAACACCGAAGGATGCTTTTGATGGCACAAAGTATCGGTCCAAGGATGGTTTTTTGCAGACTACAACATTGACTTCCAGACGCCCATTCCTCGTTACAATTGTCTCCAGGACTTGCGGGCCAACCCTTGGCCGTGGCCTGCGCGATCAACGTCCAAGCCAACTTATGTCCACGTGAGGCAGTTGGTTCAAGGGTTGCCCTGCTTAAGGGCACAATAAACACGTGCAAGAATCTCGTTCAAGGTACACAAATGCGTCGTGCAGGCTTGCCAGCAGACAGGTATGAAAGGAAAGCATCCCAGGGGGCAAACGTGCAGAAAGGTATTGTTGGTATTTGCACATACAAACCGGAAACCTCCACTTCCCAAAACTGCTACATAGCTTAGGTCATTGCCTGTGTACAGTCAAACAGACTCGTAACCGCCCTGCAGTATAGTACACAGCTGCTTACCACACTCTGGTCGCCGCAGCTCTCCCAAAGCAAAAAAAGGGACACATGCAGCGAGGAAAGGGGTGCGCGCGACCTTCCTCCACATTGCCTACGCCCCTGGTACAACACGACCCTCAGAAGCGCGGGCAGGACATGGCCACTGCGGCGGGCGGCGCCCCAGCCTGCTTCCACGTGCCGCTGCACAGGTGCTCTTCAACAATGGCACCTAGGTGGCCCAGGAACCCCGCCCACTGCTCCTCACTCAGGCCAGACAGCACCTCGCTGGTACTGCGCGGCGGCGCCGCCACCACGGGCGGGGGGTACGTCACGCGCGCACCAAGCGCCCTGCGCGGTGACTGCGCGCGCATGGGTGCCTTGGGCGGGGGGCGCCGCATGAAGCCGTTGCCGGCATACACGGACCGTGCCACAGCCATGCTGCTCTCACCCACGTCCCTGCGCCGGTCAGCCATGCCGCTGATGCTTATGGCCGCAGAACCGGTGGCTCCCGAGCCGACAGAGTCGATGGACACTTGGCTGTAGGGAGACTGGGGGGCCGCTGCATCAGAGCGCGGCGGGTCGCTGCCAGCCACACTGCCCTCCCCTTCCGGCTCCAGGTCAAACATGAACAAGCCCAGGGCCTCCTCTCGGCGCGGGGCTGCGCTTTGCTGATAGTCACCATCTTGCTGCTGGTGCGGCTGCAAACCGCCGCACCCGCTGCCCGCCGCCGAGGGCGCCCGCACGCCGGACGGGCCGCCCTCCTTCCCCCCAGCACCGCAGCGCTCCTCCTCAGAAAGCTCCTCCTCCTCGTCGCCCTCGGGCAGGGCCAGCCCTGCCATGCTGCTGTCCAGGGACGCGCTGGCTGCCCCCAGCAGCACGGCTGTCTCCACTGCCTGGCGCGCCATGACGCAGGCGCGCTCGAGCTCGCTGGGGTTGCTGTCGTCGCCGTCCAGCGCGTCCAGAGGCCGCGACATGAGATGGCCCATTGACGCGAGGCTCAGGCCGGCCGCGGCACACCGCTGCAAAAACAGGGTGCCCACCTGCAGAGGAAGAAGGTTGGCAAAGGCCAGAGCTTGAGGGAGACGCACCCGATTGGGCCCCGGGGACCCGATAATCACGAGACTCCACGTGTGGCTCGGCATGCCAGCACTGCTTGCACGCGCAAGCCTACCCATGATCAAGCAGGTGCCAAACGCGTGACCACATCCTCCCATGCTTTGAGCAGCAAAATCTGACCTGCAGCACCCTCAGGCACTGTGGCCTGAGCATGGGCAGCTCTGAGCACAGGAGCTCTACGTCTGCCGCGGCATCCAGTGCCATGATGTAGTCCAGCTCGGCCTGCTCAAAAGGCAGCATAGCCTGGGGCCAGTGCAGCCACTCAAAGTAGGGCGGCTCCAGAGCCTCCGGCAGGCAGAAGCCATGGTCGATTGGCACGAGATCGTACGGCGCGACGCCGCCACCGCCGCCTGGCAAGCCGCCGCCAAACAGGCGACCACGCGCCTCCGACTCGGCGCCATCGCTGGGGTTGCAGCAGAGTATGTTTCCTGCGTGCCGGTCTGTGTTGAAGAGCCGGATCTGTGCAGGGGGAGCGAGCAGGAAACGTTGAGAGGGCGGACATAGCGCGTCAGCAACGGAGGCTGCAGCTGGGCGTCGGAGCTAGACTCAACCAAACAGACCGCCTGCCCGCCACAACAATAGCTGCGGTGTAGGGCAACCCATGCCCCGCCTTGTGCGATGGAGGCTCACGTCCAGGATGCCGATGCGGTGCACGTCCCTCCGGGCAAGGCGGCCGCTGCCCAGCTCGCTGGTGTCGGACACATGGCTCACAAACTCCTGCAGGGACCCCAGCTTGGGAGGCAGGCCGCAAGCAGGTAACGGCACCTCCCCCAGTGCGCCACCATCGTCGCACAAGCCGCCAGTGCTGCAGGCCGGCAGCTGATCCGTGAGGAGATGCTGCTGCTGTGCATAGTTGAAGTTGGGATGAGACGCACGCACCAGGGTGGTGTGCGGCACGCGTGCAAAATGGCCGTGGTCCAGCAGATAAGCCGCCACCTCACGCAGAGCCGCCTTGAGTGGCCGGGAGTGGGTGAAGGATGGATTGATGTCAGGTGGGTGGCGAGTGGGAGCATCACGAAACAGATGGCAACTATTAGTAAAGATGCTAAGCTCTTCTGCGATAGCTATGGCACTTCGATCGCCGAATTTGTGGATAGCATCATCACTGAGAGTGGAGGCTCGCCTGCCGATCAAACAGCACCAGAGCCCACGCCAGCCCCTGGCACCTCCAGGCCTGTGACCATTGCACAGCCAAGGGGCCCCTGTCACATAATGAACGTACCTCTCCAACGCGCACAGTGGGCTTCCAGCCCGCGTCCCCCAGGCAGCGGCCTATGTAGCCCTTGGGGTTGTTGGGGGCTAGGGGCTCCTCGTCGCAGGGCTTGAAGATGGCAACCTTGCGGCCCGCCTCGTTCAGGCAGGCGTATGACCCGCCCATGCCCTCCGCCATTCGCTGAGGCTCTTGGCATGCCTATAAAAGCATGTGATGTGTACAAGAGCAGCTGCACGTCATTGAGGGGGTTGAGCAGAAGCCGGGAGAGCGTTCCATGAAAAAGCAACTACCACATGCAAGCCATCACAACCAGGACACGCCGCCTCAACCTTCACACCAGGGCCCCACCTTGAGACCCCGAACAACTGATTTGAGAAGGCGCCTCACGCCGGGTGTCGCGTGCGCCGTGCAACACAGGTCCACCCTGGCCGCGCGTGGCCCAGCCTCCGCCGGCAGCACCGCCCCCAGCACCCCAGACCCGACAGTGGCCCTGGCGCGGGGTGATGTGGGGTCATGAGGTACCGCTCAGAGCACATGCAGTTCATTGAAGAAGATTACATGCAAGACCCCTGATTCTCTTGCCCCTGGTTTTGAGACACCACCCTCAACAGGGCCATGCACATGTTGCCAGGTCCTTGAGCGCACCCCAACAAGGCCTCAGACACTCCGCTCACTTGCTAGCCTCCAGCATGCCGCGCCACCCGAGGGTGTTGTCTGAAGATGGGACCCTTACCGCAAGCGCACCCCCTGCGGTGAGCGTGCTGGCTGTGCTGAGGCTGCTGCAGCTGCGCACCGAGTCGGCCTCCCTGTCCAGCAAGACACGCCCGCTACCCGCTTCATCCTGCCGCCGCTGCTGGTGATGGTGATGCTGCTGCTCTTCCTGCTGGCGCTGCTGCTGCTGTTTGAGCCTACTGTGCTCTGCTTGCCAATGCTGCTGCGATGGCTTGCCCCCAGAAGGGAGCGAGAACCCCCGCGTGGTGGTGAAGCCATACGTAGTCACAAACGGCGCTCCACTGTCGTTGCCGCCGCCAGCCCCAGGGCCACCCTGCAAGCCGAGGTTAGAGAAGTTGATATGGGAAACGTCAACATATTCATATTGCTGAACCCCAGTCCATGGCAAAGGCTTGTGCGGCTGCCGCATGCAACGCGTGCGCCAGCGCCCAGGTTGTGCATGTTGAAGCGCGTGCACCACCAGCGGGGCTTGCACAGCATGCGCTTGCCTGCATGGACAGAGGTGTCCCTGAGGTTATCGAGCACATGTGCGGTGTATCTGCGCGCGAATGGGTGTGTATGAGAAGAAATGCGTGATCTGCTGTCTTCGCTCATGGTCCTCCGTCCCGATGGCACCGTATGTAGCTACACAACACGCAGATTCAAACAACCTACTCTGCACGAAAGAAGCCGAGCACCACGGCTGGCCCTTTGTAGCCCTTTCCCTGTCGCCGAGCGACTACACTGGCACGGCCCTTCACAGCATATAATAGACTATGTGAGTTATTTCAGCTTGGCGACACCGCCCTTCCTCAGGTCTGTGGACCTCGTGCCGACCGCCCGTCCTCAAGAGGCTCCCGTGCAAAAACCAGATAAGTCACGACAAGCACGCACAAAAGAAGGTCGTATACAATGGTCATGCGGGCTGCACGTGGGCTTCTGCGACAGGCTCACACCGTGGCAGTGTGGCTTCAAAGCAGCAGTTGCTGCTTCGCCCCCATGCGCTGGCACAAGGGCACACGACGCCACATCTTAGGACGAGCCTAGCACTATCTTTATGCACGTGATTCATTGATTCATTCACGATTGACCCATTGCTCGTAATGGTGCAACCCGCTGCCTGGTCTTGCTGCTCATGCTATGCCAGCATGGCCACCCACGCTCTGACCTGGCAACTGAGGCCCGTGTCATGCAGAAGCGTTACACAGTGTACTAGCCAGTCTGCTGCAGGTCTCCCACGCGTCACACCGCATCTTCTCCGGCCCCACCGCCGCCGCCGCCGCCCTGCGCCTTGGCCCGCGCCTTCCAGCTCTCCACCACCGCGAGCAGCGAGTCAACCGCCTCTGTCGTCTTCAGCCGCAGCGCGTACGTCACCAGCGCACCCGCACTGCCCTCGCTGCTGCCACCCAGCTTGCCCTTGTCTTCATCAGCGGCAGCGCCCGCAGCCGCTACGCCCCGCCCGTCCGCAGCTGCCGCTGCGGCTGAGGTGTCGCCAGGTGCGGGCGCGGCATTGACAACAGCAAAGGTGACACCTTTCTGCGGCTGCGCCATGCGGCTGGTGGGCATGGTGGGGTAGAGCCGAGCATTGAGGATGAGGCGCTTGCTGGCACGCTCACGCATCACGGCGCGGCCTGCGCCACTCTCCGGGTCGCGGTTGATTCGGAACTCGCCGCGGCCACGCTCGTGCCAGGACCGAGCCTCCGCGTCAAATTCGAAAAGAGCACCGTCGGCTGGGGCGGGCCGGGAGGGGGTCGAGCATGTGCATGGATGCGTGTGAGGGACGGCTGTGAAGGGCATACATGCACACTGCTCTAGGAGAAACGTTGTTGTGAAATCATGCCGGTGTGCCTGTAGACCAGCCTCAAACTCTTGACGCAGCCTCAACGTCCCCCAACCCGCCAGCATCGCCCCACCAGCCGTCCTCAACTTCATGCCCAACCCCCCAACCCTACCTGTGTAGAGCATGACCTCGCTCTCCTCCCCAGTGACCTTGGGCACCTCCTCCAGCGTGACAACAGGCGCCACCTCGGGCCCGCCAAACACTTCCTCACCCTCGCCACCCTCCTTCGCATCCCCACCGTCCTCGCTCCGCTCCCCCTGGCCAGTGCCTGTGCCTTTGTCAGCGGCGCCGCTGCCAAAGCCGCCGCTCGCCCCCCCAAACGCTGGCTTAGAGCCGCCCGCAACACTGCCAGTGCCTGCAAAACCAAAAAGGCTGCCGCCTCCAGCTGCAGATCAGGAGCAATGGCAGGGGGTTTGCAGGGGTTGGCGGTCAAAAAGGCCGCGGGGGCATTGAGCTCCTACAGAGCAACACTGCTGTCTGTAAGCATGGAAGTGTGTCAACAGATGTAATTGACCACTGCAACACGTCATGAGTGCTCTGCCATCCGCAGAAAGGGCGGCAGCGCACCTGCCACGGCGCTGCCACCAAAGCCACCAAACCCGCTGCCTGTGGAGCCCGCAAAGCCGCCAAAACCTCCGCCGGCAAAGGAGCCAAAGCCGCTCCCACTGCCAAACACAGAGGGTGTGCCGCTGGGCGAGGTACCTGCCTGCAAACATGGAGTTGGCAAGAAGGGGCAGCGCGCAAGTGTGCAGAGATGCATACCTGCTTTCTTGAAGCAGTACGCACGGTTTCTTCAGTTGTGTCTTCATGCCATTGTTCAAGGTGCAGCCCGCAGCTCCAGGCGTTTTATGTCCGCATGAGAAGGCAGAGGGGTTCACAGCTGGCAGTACTGCGTTCCCATGGCGCCGCGAAGCGCCTGGCAGTCTCATTAGTCATCAAATTCCTTCCAAAATCCCAGCGCGCCCCATATCCCCGCCACCATACCGGCTTGCTTGCCTCCACAGCCTTGTCGGGCCCTGCAGCGGCCGTTGGTGCCGCATCCGTTGCGACGTTGGACACAGACTCGATCTCAGCGGGGGGCGCCTCCGCAACCTTGTCGAGGGCCTTGTCACTGCCGCCATTGTCCTGGAAGTAGGCGTTGCGGCGCGTGTGGTGTGTCTTTGGTCGGCAAAAGCTGCCGTTGCGTTAAGCTCTGCGAGGTTGGCCAAAGGTGCGTCTCCAGCACTCACCTGGACCCTGCCCATCAGCGCGCGAGAACCCCACCTTCATGACCGTCCCCGTCAATGATACACCCGCGAAAGGATTGGCGGCTGGAAGAGGGGCCACCGACGCCAGCGTTCGCCCAGCAAAAGGGTTGGCAGCCGCCACATCGCCGCCCACGGGCGCTGCTCCGGCTGCGGCTGATGCTTCAGGAGGCGCCTCAGGTTGGGGGCTGGGCGCCGCCCCCACCGGCCCGCGACGTGCCCGAATTATTTTGCGCTTCGACAGGGTCGCCTCGTCCGCCTTGCTGGACGTGCCCCAGTCTCCAGGTTCATGCCCCTGGGCAGAAAAGGGAACGAGGAAGCAGTGCGGCGACGCGCACTGATCTGCAGCGCAACCCAGCAGCGCCGTAACCTCGGGTACTGGCTGTGCAGGTTGAACATATCCAGCCTACGGTGCATTATGCAGCAATCGCGGTAGCTTCCAGCTCTGCACGCGTCCCCCGATGGGGCGAACACTCACTGGCCCTTCGTCGTCGTCTGCGTCGTCCTTCGTAAGCTGCTCGCCGGGCCGCCGCTTGCTGCTAGGCTGCAGGTGGTCTGTGGGGCGATCGGACATTCCGCTGTGCTTGTGCACCTACTGATCTGGATCAGATCTCGTGGTGTTCTCAATTTCTTGTGATTTTTGCGCGGTGTTATTGTGCATATGCATTGGGCAGGATGCAATTCGGTACGGTACCAACAACGCAAACCCCTTCGCTTCACGCCTTGGCATGTCGGCGGAGTGGCGCGAGTAATCGTGATGCGCCAACCGCACAGACTCGGTTGAAATTAAAGCAACAGCGGCCCCGCCGCGCCTCGCTGCAATCCATTTTGAATGTGGATTTTGTTGTGCCCGCGTCGGTGTTTGGCGGCTGCGGCACGCCGTGCCTAAGATTTGAGGTGCGCGATTCAGTGGTACGCCTGCCTGATGGAGAGGCCATCCCCGAATAGGGGCGCAACCGGGAGAGTTTGAAGTTCATTTGAGCCTTTCGTGTCTACAAACTTCTAATCTTGTCCTGGAAATCTCCGCCCGTTTGCATAGCTTCTGCCCCCGCTCATCACCCCGCCCCCACTTACCCGTCTTCCCGGCACGATCATTTCTGCTTTGTTGCAAGTGTCCTGGAGTGTAAGCCCGTTTCCGCTCCCCAATACAGTACGCTTCGTACCGCCTTTGCAATTCTCCAGCTCAAGCCCCAATCCGAGGTGCAATAATCTCAGCTTACACCAGCCTGGCGGGTCTGTCACCGGGCTTTTGGTGTTGCATGTTCAAAATGGGCCCTGCACTGGGACGCCTGGTTCCAAATGTTGAGTATCCTGGTGGACCCACCCACCATAACAATCCTGAAAAAGAGGGGCAGAGGACCCACCCACCATAACAATCCTGAAAAAGAGGAGGAGATCCGCTGCCAGGCCGTGACAGAATCACAGCCTCTGCCAATACCTTCATCTTGCACGGGGCAGGCGGCTGTGGTACAAACAGGTGGTGTCGACCATTGTGTGGGATGACAGCGCCATGACATTCTGGCCACCAGTGGTGGTACCTTGGACTTTGAGGACAAGTAGACCACTCTTGAATCAAGATGGTGGAGGAATGGATTACAGCCTCACCGGCGCGGGTGGTGCAGGCCAACTATCAGCCGCGGTCACCCACCGGGTAGGGAGAAGGCATTGTTATCGACGAGTCGGCAGACCTACTTGAATGGGTGGTGAACCAACCAGACGCCTGTTGCGGCAAGTCCCGTCTGGTCAAATCTGCAGTCCATGCGCTCTCATGTTCCCTGTTGGCAATGCTTGTGTGTGCCTACCAGGAAAGACCTCACAAGCAGGCGCCGACTCTGCAATCGCAAGGACCTGCGGTCAGGTAGCAAAGGCCTTTCCAGGGGCCGCTACGGCTACGCTCCCAAGCCTTCCCTCCCGCTAGACAAGTACGCCAGCCACCTGTTGGCCATGGGCAGGCAGCCTGCAGGATATCGTTCCTGAACATGCTGCTTCAAAGTCAACTATCTGGCTGTTAAACTCCAGCCACCACCACTCTGAGGTCAAACTACCCCGGTCATGCGTGCGTGGTGCTCCTAGCGTGGCACGCGATTGAATCTGTGCTGTACACTGCTGTGACCGTCACGCCGTTGAATCAATTAAGCAACATGGGCTGGCCACCACGCACCACAGATTCTGACATCCAATACACTGAGCCACCCACTTGACAAGCACCAAAGCTGCGACGCAAACCCTGCAAGCAGCTGTTGTGGCTGCCTGCTGTGATAGTAGCAGCACCCCATCCTCCCTCGCTTGGCTAATGGCTCTTTGGGATTACAGCGATGCTTTAAGACTATTGATTCGAGAAGTTGTGTACAGTGGACATTAAGCAAAACAGTAGCGGACACTCTCTTGATGAAAGGACAAATTAGCTGGACGTGATGATCAGGAGCGCAAACCTCACACACAGTAGCACGCGCCAACAGGTCGCAACATCCGGCCATCATGCACCGTGTCTCACAACTGCCACTCCGGTTCTGGTTGCTGCTCGCCCTACCCCAGCTCCGGGGCCACCCTTCGGCCCACACCAGACCGCCGCCTCACACCGTCACCGCTAGCAGGGCCGTAGTTGCCTGCATAGGAGCCAGCATGGAACCCAACCATCTGCTGCTCACCAGGACCAAACCCTCTGCTACCGCCCCAAGCCTGCTGCCGCACGCCGCCGCCGCCGCCGCCATCACCGCTGCCCAAAAGCTGCACCATGGACCCCTGCCCAGCCGCACTGCCAGCCCAACCTTGCATCATGCCGCCGCCGTAGCCTTGAGGCACGCCAAACCCACCGGTCCTGCTGGGCGACCGCTTGGCGCCCTCGCCCCCCTCCGCCCCCGTGTCTGTGAGGGCGGTGACCAGCGTCTCTAGGTCCACCTCTTGAGGCAGCTGCACCAGCAGCTCCGCTACGCGGCGGCCTTCCTTGCGCACGGCTGCCACAAAGGGCCTGAAGAGGAACACCACAAAGGCGCCCATGCTGAGGATGGCGACCACCAGCAGCATGATGTGTAGTACACGCTCTCTGCTGTAAGCGCCCAGTAGCTCCGCCGTGTAGAGGCCCACCAGGGTCGAGGCCCCATCATGCGCGTCCCAATTGCCCACCAGCCATACAAACGCATAGCTGGTAAAGGGGTTGACGAAGTTTGGGGTGGACGCAAGGGTGTTTATGCGAGTGGGATGGCGGGATTGCAAGCAGAGCCAGCGGAACAGCTGAGCACGCCAACTCCTGTACACAACCCTGTCAGTGCAGCGCAGCATGAAGCTATCCACCAGGCCCCCCAGTACGCACCGAGTGTTGCTGGCATCTGGCGTGATTGTGGTTGCGTTGTCACGGGCCATGAGGCTGGCCTCCTCCACCATACGACGCACCATAGGGTCAATGCCCGAGTGCGTCGCAGCGTACCAGGGGCTTCCTACGGCCTCGCAGTTGCCGGTGTCGGCTCGCAGGCAGGACGTCGTGCGGAACAGCAGCTGCGCATGGCCGGCAGAGCGGAACAGGGCGCCCTCGGACTCGTCCTGAGAGCCGTCTGCAACACTGTCGGGCAGTGTATCGCCACCATAGAGCTGCGTCGAGTAAATGCTATCCAGCAGATCAGCCTCCCCAGAGAGCCACGGCTGCAGCGCCGCCCGCGCAGAATTTGACTAGGAGCAGAGATTGAGGAAATGGGACGGGAGCGAGCAGAAATAAAATGGTCTCAGAGAGCTGTGAGCAGCAAATTTGAGCAAGTTGTGCAGAACTTGTGCGCTGCAAAGCAGCCAGTTGCTGGACCAAAACACATGCCTTGTGTACTACCATGCATGTATACTGCTGCATGCCTTCAGCAGTAAGCAGTGCGAGTTTGCGCGATACGCTCGCCGTCTGTGCATGAGGTCCTCACCTGAGACAATGCCGCCTCCCCCATGACGTACGTGACGCGGCTGATTTGCAGCAGCGTACGCTGCCCCAGCTTCACCGCTACGATCCCGGCATTGATGTCTGAAAACGCTGAATATGATACGCCATACATCAGCATCACCAGCGCGCCCCATACCAAATACGGCCACGCCAGCCTGTATGAGTCACTTGCGCTGCCAGGGCAAGAGAGGCAACAGCGGGGAGGCCACGGGGCCATCGAAATGTTGATGCAGCAACACCACCAACTGAGCTCTGGTCATTTCTCCTTGCATCTGGGCTGCTGCAGTGCAGACTTGTTGGTCAAAGACACACCTGGTCTCCAGGTGCTTCCCATTGTAGAGCATGGTGCGGCGAGTCTCCAGGTCCATGCCCATCAGCTGCTCAAGGTTGTGGGCCCCCTTGGGCTGGAGAGCAGACGCAGGAGGGCAATACATGGATGGAAGGCAGGGAGAACACGAGATGAAACAGGGCCACACAGGGGCCAGCAAGCGATAACATCACTTTCAGTGGCAGGCAGTCCCCCCTGGTCTGAGAATGCAACGTTCACTCTCACCGCAGCGCCATCTCCAGCGACGCCTCCAGCTGGCTTGCCGAAAATACTCACGCGTCGCCGCGCTGACGTGGTCCCTGCACCACTGGCCCTGCCTGCCTCGCCCTCATCGCCACCGGCCGCCGCCTGCTCCTCAGCCGCTGCCTCCTCCTGTGCTGCTTTGCGCTTCTTTGCTTTGGTCACAGCCTCCGTCTCCGCAGCCCTGGCGTCCTCTGCAGGTAATTGTGGGCAATCATCCAAGGCCGCAGGGCCGTGTCCGGCGCAGGCACACGGCGTCCAGCACAAGTGTGAGCAAGGTTGCGGTCGACGAGAATCTGACGGGCATCTGTCACCAGTGGCAGGCAGTCCGGCCAGCCAGGCACCCAGGCACCCACCCAGACAGCTTTCACCGCCACTCCATTTCTGTAGCTCACCATCATCACTTTCCTCTTCCTCCCCGATGTTGGTGCTCTTGTTTGCTAGTGTGCGCAGCGCCATGTTCGGCAGCGCCAGGAAGATGCCGCACAGCCTGACGCGGTGCGCCATGAGAGCGCGCAGCACCATCAGGATCATCGCCACCGACCCCATGCACACGCCCACTCCCTCCACCACCAGCAGGGTCAGCACCACCACCTTCATCTGCATCACACTGCGCTGCGCTCGCAGGGTCTGTGGTGTGGAGGAGCACGCGAGGTGGAGTCAGCGGATCTTGGCGTGGAGAACATGTTGAACGTGAGAGTTACATGACAACTGCCAGAACGTGCGGCTCGCAAGCCAGCACTACACTGCAAACCCCCCTACGGCAACCACCAACAAACACACATGCACACACACAAACACGCACACATATACACGCACACACGCCAAGCAGATCCAACTCCTTCCCAATCGCATCAGATTGTATAGCCAACACGCATCAATTTCACCCACTACCCACCCACCATAAGGTTGAGGGAGTGCAGGTAGGCCTCGTGCATGACAGTCGGGCCATTGGCATGAAGGAAGCGCGCCGATGGGAGGGTGGCCAGGTCGTCGGAGCGGCCGTTGGCGCCTATGAAGGCCACCTCGCGCCCGGCCGCCACAAACAGTGCACCCAGGTTGAAGAGGCTGTTGACGTTGACCAGGGTGCCACCGCCCGCATCTTGACCCGCAAAGCTGGTGACGTTGATGGTGGCGTCGTGCCATATAGCCTTGACTGCCGGGTCGTCTATGGCGCGCAGCCCCTTGAACCCCAGGTACAGGCCCTGGTGCAGAACCTCGAACCTGACAGGCCCAGGAGAGCAGCAGCAGGGGGACGGGCTGGTTTGAAGGGGCGGAACGTGATGGGCAGGAGGCAAGAGCAGCATGGCAGGTATCGGCCGTGCATCTTGCTCACGAGCAATTGCTGCGAAGGCCCCGATTGCTTCCCGCCTGCGCTCTCCCAACCATGGCACCCATGGACACCCTTTCTGACTGCATGACCGCGGAACCCCCCTGTGGCGTGCTATACCTGTCCAGCTGCGTGCTCAGCATTTGGGCGTAGGGCACCAGGTCCGCGGCGCTGTAGCCGTAGCCCTTCTGGGCCGCCTCCAGGACGCGCGCATAGCTGCAGGCGCGGTGCATCACCGTAACGACCTCACCTGTTGGGGGGCAACGGCAGGTTGGCGGGTGGCAGATGTAGGCGTTGACGGGTGATGGCGTAGTCTGCTCTCTACAAATACAACACGCGCCGCGCGCGCACGCACACGCGCGCACACACACGCACACACACACACAAACGCACACACACACGCACAAACGCACACACACACACACACACACACACACACACACACACGCACGCACGCACGCACGCACGCACGCACGCACGCGCACACACACACGCACGCACGCACGCACGCACGCAAATGCAAGCAATTGCAGGCCGACTCATGCGCTTGTGACGGAGCGGGCCACACCTGCAGCGTCCAGCTCCTGGGCATAGGTGGCGTCACTGCTCAAAGTCGCCATAACGGCCGCAAATGCCGCCACGTGCAGCAGCAGGACGCCGAACGACAAGCCCAGGATGCGGCGCTGGAATGCTGTCAGCGTGTTGGCTGTCACTTGGTTGTTAATCAGGCGCAGCAGCTTGCGCAGCCGCTTGCCGCGAGCAAAGTCACCACCCAACTGAGCACCGTCGCCAGCGCCGCTTGTCACATCCGACTGGCCCGCACCACCGCCGGCCCCAAGTGCCGTGTCGGCCTCTGCGCCCGCTGCGCCAGCGAGTGCCCCGTCGGCTGCCAGTGGCACCTGGGGGCTGCGCCCGCTGGCGTCCTCTGAGCCCTCATCTTGCCGGCCGCGCACCGCACCAGGCAGGTCCACGTCGTCAGCCCCGGGGGCCTGTGACAGTGCAGGAACGCTTCATGTCAACGATGGGGATGAGGGGTTTGGCGCTGGGGCGCCCTGCCTCGAGAAAACGGGAGTGCACAGGCATGGCGAGCGGTCTGGGTCCAGCAAAACAAGGGACAAGGTTCTTTCCAAGTCTTGTCACCTGCCCCCAATCCCAAACACGCACCTCAGGTCCGCTCATGTGGTGGAATCCTGACTCCAGCCAGGCTCGCGCCTTGTTTTTGCCCTTGGCGGCGAGCTGCTCCTCACGCTCCTCCTCCGTCAGGGCACGCCGCTTGCCGCCACCACCGTCGGCGCCGCCGTCACCACCATCACTGCCGCTGTCACTCACAGCAATGCCGCGGCGCCGCGCCTCGCGCTCCCCAGCCTCCTCGTCCGCCGCCTCGCTGCTGGCACCCTCGCCGCTGCCAAAGCGCGCGCGCGCTCGTGCATGGCCCTGGCCGCCCCGCTCTGTGGCACCCCCCAGGTCCAGCTCCACGCCGCGAGCGGTGGCCAAGTCCTTGCCGGCAGAGCGCCGCGTCGTCGCGGGACCGCTGCCACCGCCGCCGCTGCTGCCCAGCAATGCAGCCTGCCCGATTGCCAGCCCAGGAACTGCCCGAGCACCCCCAACCATGGCAGCCGAGGCGGCTGCGCCGCCATCTCTGCTGCCCCTGTGCACGGCCGCCATCTGCTCTGCCAGTTCCTCGCTGCCGCTGTTGTCGTCAGCTGCGCCCCCCGCATCAGCGCCATCACCCGCAGAGGTCCTCTGCTGGGCCGCCACCAGTTCCTCCAGCAGGCGCTGTGGCACAGGGCATGCACCACGTTGGGTTAAAGGTAAGGCCAGCCGCGGCTGTCACGTGTGTGTTGGTGCAGAGAAGCATGTCGTGTGCTCTGCATAGAAGTGGTGGTGCGGCGCACCATGGCCTCAGCTGGCCAGCGCACTGGATGCAGGCTGCACCGACACTCGCGCATGCAGCGCTCGTGGCATCAAAACCCGCCGCACTCGCCCACCCACCGGTGCGCCCTTGCAGGGCTGGTTGGCCTTGATCAGCGCCACCAGCCGAGCAGTGCTGGAGCCGTCCTTGAGCACTGCCTGCAGGCTGACGCCCAGGCCGCGACCGTCGGGATGCACAGCCTGCAGCTGGCGGCGTGGGCCCACCCTGTGCGCGTGGGTCTTCTTCATGCCACCCTTCTTGGCTGACGACAGGCCCATGAGGTCGTCCAGGGTGGTGGTGGACGGCAGCGCGACATACCTGGGCAGGGAGGGAAGGGAGAAGAACAGGGGTGTCATGGTTCACTTGCAGGGCAGGGGGGGGGGCAGGAAATGCGGTTTTGCAAAGATATGAGAGTAACTGCCACTTTGCTTCACTCGCGCCAAGCGGTCGAGTGGCTTGCGCATGCACACCGGCACCTCTCCTGTGCAGAACCGCCCAAAGCACTTGCCTGTAGAGGTGGTGCTGTATCAGCATGCCTGGATGCAGGCCAAACAGCCGCCCAGCACTAGGGTCTGCGCGCACGATGGAGCAGCCGGCGCCCAGCTCCACCACAGCCGACAGCAGGTCGGTGCGCCAGAGCTCCAGCACCACTGCAGCGCCGTCGTCCCCGCCACTGCCACCCTCACCACCAGCGCCACCGTCCTCGTCATCGCTCGAAGCGACTGCCACTGTCATCACCGCCGCCTTGACCCTGCCGGCACCGTGTCGGCTGCCCTGGCGCAAGATGCTGCGCACGCCCCCGCCCTCGGCCTCTGCAGCAGCCCTTGCGGCGGCGTCTGCCTCGGCTTCCTCAATCTTGCCGGCGCCAACACGCCAGCTGGTGCCCGGGTGCGCGTTGCTGCGCATGAGCAACGCCGTGAGGGCTTGCCCCAAATCTTTGCCTGCACAAAAGTGAAGTGATAGTGAGCAGAGTCAACAGGAGAGGGGGCCGAGCTTAGCTCAGTGATGCGGTAGTGCATGCTATTCAGTTTGGGTGCGTGCCGCTCGCCTCCACAGCTGGTGCATGTACTCAGCTATACCAGTCTGCCCCGCAACTTCCATCAACCCCCTTTCCCCACAGCGCAGACACACCCTTGCTGATGTTCATTTGCTCGACCCATCCTGGGCCTACTCAACCAACCAACTCCCTCCAACTCACGCAGGCCCACCCACCTGAGCTTGCGTACTCGTGGAACACGTCCACCAGGACGTCCAGCCTCTCACCCACCAGCCGTGACGGGTCCCACCCAAACAGCAGCGCAGGCGTGGCCACGCTGGTGCCGACAATGGTGCCATCCGCCTTGACTCGCAGCAGCAGGCGGCGCTCGTCCGCGAATGCGGCCTCTGAGGAGCGTGTGAACGACACAGCCCAGGCGGCGCCCTGGCCCAGTGTCCCGGGATGGTGGGTGATGGAGGCTTTGACAGGCACAGCAGTGCCGTTGGAGCTGAGCAGGTGGACCAGGGCGCCGCTGCGGCAGCTGCCTGGCGCCGCACGCGTGTCCACCGTCTCAGTGTCCTGCAAAGTGTGGGATGGATGCACCAAAATGAGGTTTGCCCAAGCGCACTCCTCAACAGAGCGTCCTAGTATGTGGCCATGTTCAAAGAGCAATTCCCCCGGCAAGATCCCATCCAATCCTCGTCGCAACATCACCTGGATTCCTTGGCATCCCATTGGCCAACACCATTTGAACTTTCACCGGCTTGCACCCAACTCACAACCCTCTTCACCTTGATGAACTTGGTGTGCATGGCGCAGTAGGGGGCCGGCAGCAGGGTGCTAAACTCGCGGGTCCTGAGCGCCGCCAGCTTGTAGCCCAGCATAGCCGCCAGCCCCGTGTTGGCGTACACCAGACGCCCCTTGTGATCAGTGGCCAGCATCAGCCGAGCCTCCTCCAGGCGGCGCATCACCACCACCACCACGCGCTGGCTGTCGCTCCCACCCAGCTGGAACCGCAGGGCAACGCCCACCTGGCAGTTGGGTAAAGGCAGGGCGTCAACGGTGGGCTGACGGGTGCAATGGTGAGGTTGGGAGGTGAAGGGCACCCCGACGCCTGCCATGACTTTTCACTGACAAGAGCTGAGCCCAGGTCCCATGATGTCCGCCCTCCCCCCAGTCCCACCCACCTCTCCGCCATACTTGTGCTTGATTTGAGCCTGTCCCGAGACAGCCCCTGCCTTGAGCTGCTGCTCGCTGCACTTGGCGGCCTGGCCCAGCATCCTAGAGTGTGGCGCAAGTTGCAGGCAGTCGCAAAGATTGAGGCCCGGTTGGGGCTGAGCCAAACCAATTTGTGCAAGACCTCTCCCATGCAGCTTGTGATGATCGCCAAGGCAAGCGTCGGAATCATGTATATCATTTAGTCGTGTGATCACTCAGCCAAGGGGCTCCAAGAGAAAGGCAGCCCTTCAGCTCCGCTCACCCCTCAATTTCCCCGGGGTCCGCCGCCAGGGCACTGAAGGGCTTCCCAACAAGCTCCTGCACGCTCCAGCCCGCATAGTCCATGAAGGACTGATCCACGGACAGCACGCTGCCATTGGGCATCAGCCATGCCTTGATATCCTCGGGTGCACTGGGGGCAGGCTGCACGGCAAAAGGGTGCAGGAAGGCAGGGTCTACAAGCCAAGGAGGAGCAAGAGTGCACTTCACCAGGAACAGACGGTAAACAGGCATTCAGGTTTGCTGAAACACCAGGGCTTTGACAGCTCACAAAATCGTGACGAGCATCGTGTTGGGTGTAGCCAGGCGGCTGCTGCGGACCGTGCCCTCATGTGTGTGTGTGTGTGTGTGTGCCCCTGCGTATTGATCACCACAGCCTGCCCGTCACCTTGATTACCCCCATGAAGGTGGCGTCTGCGCCACTGCCCGAGGCCCTGGTGACGCAAATCGTGACAGGGAATATGAAGCCCTCCTTGTGCAGGGCCACCAGATCAACCACCCGGTCAAGAATGTGGACCTTGCCTGCAAAAGATGGAGGCTTCAAAGTGAGAGCTAAATCGGCATGAACGAACGAGCAGGGGACCAAGGGGAAATTGTAGTCGCATCCCTTGAGGCTCCATGACCAATCCTCTGGCACCCAATAGTGCGCTGATGCAAAGCGTCGCATTTTGATGGTGATGTCGGACTCCGGTCGGCCCCTGCCTGCATCAGCCCACCTGAGGTCTGATAGGCCTTGAGGTAGCCGTTGTGGCGCGTGCTGTAGGGTGGAGGCATCAAGATGCTCACGTTCTTGCCCTCCAACTCGCCCTTCTTGTACCCTGAAAGGGAGGGGATGGCAGGGTGATTGTTGCAGGGGCTGATTGGCAACATACAGACACAGTGTAACCAAGAGTGCCTTGCAAACCGCAGATTGCATATTGTTGCAGCTGGCCAAGCACGGACCCGCATTGAGGCGTATTGCAGTGGAAGCAATTGCAGCCGCCCCAGTGGCGGCCCACCAAAGAGTTTCTGCACCGCCTTGTTGGCCATCTGTATGATGCCAACAGCGTTGATGCTGACCACTGCGTTGTTCTTGTCGTTGAGGGCGGCCAGCACACCCGCGTTGCTGCCGCCAGTGAGGGCAAAGTATTTAAGTGGGAGGTTTGATGAAGTGGAAAAGTGCTGGTTGATTGGGCTCAAGGCGCTTGCATTCAACCCCAGAGACCCGGTGCTCCGTGGCCCTCACAGCAGCCTGCCATCACTTGAGCTTGCTTCCATGGCCCTTCCAACCCTTGCCCGGCTCACGTCTCTCCTTCCTCCCCATTTAGGGTGATCTTGGGGGCCGCCCCTTCTGCCAGCTCCTCCTGGATAGGGAGCAGGGCACAGCAGAGGCGCCAGGTCAGCAGAGACAAGCCAGTAGCCATCGCTCCAGAGACAGGTTATGTGCGGACGCTATTGCCAGCGGCAATGCAGCTACCCTCGTGAACATGTCAACATGTCAAGTCATTGAAGTATTTATTCTTCTTACCAACACATGCACTCACATGCACAAACGCACCCATCCACCCACGCACGCACGCACGCACAAACACACGCACACACACGCGCACACACAGACACAAACACACACACACACACATGCACCTGCTTTTCAGCCTCTGAATAGTACTTGGCTGCCCCCCAGGGGTCGTTTTTGACATTTTCGAGGAAGCGGCCGTATGAGCGCAGCAGCTTGGCGCTTTTGGGGTAGCGCTCCAGGACCAGGTGGTAGGTGCGGTTGGCGGCCACCTCCATGAGGTCGATGCGCGCAAACATGGCAGACATGCGCTCCATCTGGGTTTGGGGGTTGGCGGTGGGGGTGGGGTGGGTACGTCCATTGAAAGACGAGGGGGCCATTGCTGGGCAGCGCAGCGTGCCCTGCAATCAGCAGACGCCTTGGCCGCGTGCGCGCAAAAAGGGCCGGCCACCCCCTGCTCCTCCTGCTGTTCGCACCGGCACCACATCGCGCATGACAAGGCGCCAGAAGTCCCGAGTGGCCTCCAGTGCCGCCTTGTGGTACTCCAGCAGGGAGCGGTAGTTCTTCTGAAATTCAACATACGAAACCAGGTCCACCGCCTGCGAAGAGATTGGAGGGGCGGAAGAGGACCAGGGGCTTGTCCATCAAGCGGCGATGGTGCAAGGACAGCAACTAAAGCGTTACATCGTCATGGCGCCCAGGTAGGCCCCACCAAGACCGCTGCCATCACAGTGCGCCTGCACGGCTGCATGCCCGCTCTCCTAGGCCTCCAATCACCTGCTCGCCGCTGCTGCCTGCAGCTGCCTTCTGTTTGTGTTCCTGCTCCCTTGTGAAGATGCTGAATTGATAGCTGAGGTTGGGCTCCAGCTTGCGCGCCACCTCCAGCTGCGCCCAGCCAGACGCGTTGTTCTTGCGAACCTGGCGGAGCATGTGGTGCAGTGCAAGGATTAGTCAAGGAATGAGGCCAAAGGCCAAGTTGCTTCCATTCTTCAGGCACAGGGAGAAGTAGCACAGTACAGCACCGTCAACCCTGGCCCTGACTCCCAAAGGCAGTTCTCCTGCCCTTGTTCTCGAAACCCGTGTCGCGTACCCACCTCAATGAGGAAGTTGCTGTAGACGATGCGCAGGTACGGCGAGGCCGGGAACATGGCGACGCCCGCCTTGAGCACGTTCTCGGCCACATCCAGCGCACCTGGATCAAAGTTGGCGCCCTCAACATCAAAGACACGCCCGACGCGCGCCGCCACCTCCACGTCAAAGTCGTCAAAGAAGGTGTGGAGGCTTCGCGGCTTGACGCCCGGCCCCAGCCGCGCGAACCTGAACGCGACGCGCCAGCCATAATAGAGGCGTGCGTACATCGCTGCCATGCAGCCAAAAAAGGCCACGGGGACACCACCTGCCATGAGCTGGACCGTGGTGGGGAGACAAATGGTATTTGTGCCGTGAGTACATGCCCCAACCTGAGGCCTTAATGTGTCCAATCTCTGTCTCCAACAGCCCGTCACTTCTGCAAAACTGACTGGAAGAATCTGCTCGCATGTTGTGCCCTCCTGGGCCTTTGCGCACCATTGTCCACATCCAGCGCCTGCTCCAGGGCTCCCAGGTGTAGTGTACGTGGCTGCCTGTCTGGTGGTTGTCATGCCACTCCACGGTGTAACTCATGAGCATCAAAGTCACGCTGATCCAGGCCAGGATGCCGTTGAGGCCGGCACGAAGGCAGTTGATCCATGCGCTCAAGTGGGGTGCCTGTTTTCAGGTGAGCGGGGGGGCCATTGCAATGCACAGGTGATTGGGTAGTTGAGTTGGGTTGTAACAATCTCATCAAACGAGCAGTATACAGTCACCATGGCTGTCAGCTGCTGCTGTGCAAGGCCTGGTCCCTGTGAGCAGAATCAAGCGCTTCGCCTTCAGGCCCTAAGCATCAAGCCCATTGCAAGCGAATTGCAAAATGCTGGCACCCAAGGCTCGCGTTCTTGTCCCCAACTGCTGCGGACTTACCCATCGTAGTTGGTACCAGAGCATAAGCACACAACATGCCGCATACACGGCGACTTGGATGTGCGGTGCTGGCCGCAGCAAGATGTCGGCACAGGTGATGACAGTCTTGCACAGGAGCATGCGCAGCTCTGCCATACTGTGGGGCGCGGCCAGCAAGCTGCGACTCATGGGCTCCAGCTCGTGGTCTGCCACCACCAGGAGCAGCGCCACCACAAAGAAGAGCACACTGGACACCAGGCTGAATATGGCGTGGATGAGGTGCGGCATGCTGAGGCAGTCTGTTGGAGCAGGAGATGGGGCAATGATGAGCGTGAGTGGAGGGGCGTGATGGAACATGCATGGGGATCAGCAGAGTGGGCATCATGCAAGGCTGAAAGAGGGCACTGGCTGTCGCCGTTCACCAATCACCACCAGTCGTGCTTCGCAGCGCTGCTGAGCCCGCCGGCCCGGCCCGCCGCACTTGCCCCACCCCAGTCTGTAGATCACCTATGTCGTATATGAGGTGCATCCAGTGGTGCTTGCCGCTGGTGTCGAGCTCGGGCTCGCACTGCAATGCTATCAGGAATATGTTGAGCGAAGCTATGTAGAACATGCTCACAAACAGGCTGACCACGATGCGTGCCACCTTGATGGGCCACAGGAAAGGAAAGGAGTCGTTCTTGAAGCACCACCCCACCCAGACACAGATGCCCGTGGATGTGAACAGCGTGGCCACCAGCACGTAAAACACGATCAGGTAGAAACGGTAGCCCTGCAAGGTTTGAGGCAGGTACGTCGCCGGATGAGGTGCAAGATTCTGCGCAGCACCCAACACGTAAGGTTTGAAGTGCCACATGGCCCAGTCCGTTACCCAAATATAGCAGCTTTTTATGTCTTGTCGCTGCTTATCCGCCTGTCGCAGGCGTAACCGGTGCGTAAGTGCCCCGCACCGTGTGAGCAATGGGCAGGTGAAACTCCACATAAAAGAAAAGCTTGAACATCCTGCATTGTGGATGGGGCAGCAGGTAGCCTGAATCGACACAGTATCCTCGCCACAAGCCTGCTTCTCTCAAAAAACCCACTGATAACCAGCTGGCCAAGCCGCGTTGATGGATTCCCCACCTTTTGCACGTGCGTTCACATGCCACCCACAAAAACTCACGGGTGGTGCTCATCCGCAGCCCAGGGGTACTCCGGCATAAGGAAAAGGAAGCAGATGAGGAAGAAGTCGACAAATATGGTGAGGTAGGCCATCTTGGCGCTGTCATTGATCTTCTCCTTGGCCAGCGTGTACAGCGCTCCGAATAGCGCCTTCATCAGCTGCTCCTTCTGCTGCAGCTCCTCTGCCTCGCCCTTGCCATGGTCCTTGCCACCGCCCCTGCTCAAAGATAGGTGTGCATTGGGATTGCAATGTGCCGCGCCAAGGGTACACGTGGTCCCACAACTCTAGCTGGTGCACAGAAGCCGCGTCTGATGTACACTGCAGCAGGCATGGCAGCTTGTCCACTGCCCGCTGCTGCGCTGACCAGTAAGTCATCGCGAACGGCTATGATCCGGCCGTGCAGCGCGATTTTAGTACGCATCACCGGGCTGCTGGATAAATCGATACTCACTTCGCGCCCGCGCTCCTGCCTGAGAAGGCCGAGCCCACGCTCGACTCACTCCCATAGCTCGATTGGCGCTCCATGGTTCGAGCAGACACGCTGATACTCGCTTGCTACGCCGCTACGGGAGCTTTTCGCGCCCGCGGCTCACGCGGGGCCAACGGCTTGCCTGGATGGCAGGACCGTGACCTCCCTATTCTCTTGTATCAATTTTGATGCCCATGGCGTTGAATCCCTCACCGCTTGGTCAAGATCGCCCGTGGACTGCGTGATCTCGCACAACACGACGACAGCCGAGTGTTTGTACAATACCGTACACGTTCAGGACCCTTAGTACGGCAGATTTCTCCCCGAAAAATATCATTATGTAAGCGGCAGCGTAATGGTTGATCAACACTGGCGGCACCGCGCTCACCCTCGCTGCTGGCACATCATGAATGCCATGGCTGCCATGCTGCCCCATGCAAGCGCTGGTTCAGCGCAGCAGCAAGGGCGCCAATCACACATTACACACAAGCGCACCGCAGCGCAGATTGTTGAAGGGATTGTCAAAATGCAGGGCGGGTCTATCAACGGTAAACTGCGCAGGCCACAGCCCAAGCTCAGCTGGTTGCTGCTTGTACAGCAGACAGGGCGGGAGAGCGACTGGCTTGTGCGTGATGTATCACGGGCCGCTTAGCAACCTGTCAACAGCCGCGTTGACGTTGCCACCGGTAGCTTGCAGAGCACGGATGTTGGCATCGCGGTCGAAGAAGCCCATTTCCTGCGCAGGGGTGACGGGCACAGCGCAAACGACGCCTTGAGCACAGGTCGCTGGCGTGTGTCGGTGGATGAGCAGAGCATGAAGATGCGTGAATGCACGTATGCACCAACAAAAAAACTACCAACTCATGCCCATATGCACGAACCATGTGGGTGCCTTTGAGGTGCTGTCATGACAGAAGAGAGAGACATCAGAAGTGATAGCAGTGAAGAAATACTCAAGGGGGCAAAAAGCCTAGCCTGAAAAATTCTTTAAATGACCACTACAGACTGTGCGCGCCGCTCACCTGCAGCTGCTGCAGCTGGTTGGCAAAAGCCGTCTCAGGGTCCGCCACGGGCTGGGGCGCGCCGAGCGCCCCCAGGGGCCCCAGGCCACCCAGGCCACCAAGGCCACCAAGCCCGCCCAGGGCGGCCATCATCGAGTTGATGTCAGGCAGGCCGCCGCTGCCAGGTGCCCCGCCGCCGCCGCTGCCAAACGCGCCCCCGCCGCCCATCATGCCCGACAGCAGCGCCGCCAGATCGCCCGGTGCACCGGCCGTGCCAGCGCCCGTGCCAGCTCCCGTGCCGGCTGCAGCACCCGTTCCTCCAAGTGACTGCTGATGGGGAGAGTGGCAGCCATGGGTGGTGCTACAGCAGGAGAAGGAGCAGCAGCGGTGGCGACGGTGGCAATGCACGCAAACCTGCACGAGCGCAACCCCGCCCTAGACACCTAGAACCCGCACGCGCACGTGCCTGCTGCATTCGCATGGCCGCCGACATCATCTGGGGGTTGAGCATTGACCGCACAAAATCAGGGTTGCTGAGCATGGGCCGCAGCATGGGGTTCGAGTCCATCATTTGCTGCAGCATGGGGTTGGAAGCCACGATGCTGTCCAGCACCCCCGGGGCGCTCATCATGGAGGCCATCATGTCCATCATCGCGGGGTTGTCAGACAGCTGGGCGTATCGAAAGGCAAGGTTGGGGAGGCGTCAGTATTGGCCAAGTCTTGGCCACGGAAGCCAACACACAAAAGCAAGGGTTGAGGACTGGAGAAAGGAGAACATTGTCGTTGGCAAAAGGAGCAGCTGCCCACGCCACCTTATCACTGCGTCAAATACACCCACCTGCTGCATCATCGCTGCCTGCATGCCACTGTCAACGCCACCCATAGCGCCCATGCCGCCGAGCCCACCGAGCCCACCCAGGGCGGCCAGGTCGCCGCCCCCTGCCGCGCCGCCGCCGCTTCCAGCGCTACCTGGCAGACAAACACCAACACAGAATGAGATAGCAAAACCAGCCTTGAGTTCATTCAGGTAGCGTCCATCATGCAGGGCTCCTTGCCAGATGATAATCAGCATATATGCAATTGAGTATTGGCCTGGCTCCGTGGTGTAGCCCACCTGTGCCACCAGCCCAGGGGTTGGGGAGCGGCTGCGTCCCGCTTGCGTTGGTGCCAGCCCCAGCACCGCCGCTGCCAGCCGCCCCCGTGCCAGTGCCACTCAAGCCCGCCGCTGCCAGCATGCTAGCCAGGGGGTTGGCAGGCGAGTCGCCGCCTGTTCCCATGCCCTGCGTCGCGTTCATGAGAGGCTCCTGAACGTTCTCGTACAGCTGGCGCAGCGCGTTGAAGCCGCCTGGCAGTGCCTCCAGGTTAGACATGGCCCGGTCGTTGTTGCGCATGTACTCGCGCATCAGGTTCTAGGGTAGGGGGGCGCGGGGAGGAAACGGCAGGCCGATTGGAGCTTCACACCAGCAGCCTGGCATAAGGAGGGTTCATCTGCCAGTCTGATTGGATACCGCTACGATAGAAGATCAAAGCGGATCCAGGCCTGTATCCACTCACTGGGTTGGACATGATGCGCATGGACTCGCGCATCAGCTCAGGGTTGTTGAGCAGCTGGGCAAACTCAGGGTTGCGCTCAGTAAGCTGCGGGTGGGAAGAAAGGAAGGAAAAGCAAGGCGGCATCAATCACAACGGCCAGGCTGCAAGCACAGCTGTGCCCTGGACGGAAATTTTGTACAAATTCATCCGCAGGTAAATCGAATCCCGATCGAACCCCAACGCACATGCTCACCTCGCGTATGCCCGGGTGCGCCTGCATGATGGTGCGCATCAGCTCAGGGTTGTTCATCATCTGATGGCAGATGAGGCAGAGGGGCCAATGGAGGTTGGAGGACGTGACCAGGTCAATAGCCGAAAGGCTAAGAGAGCAAACAACAGCTTGAAAGACGCAACCGGTGTGGGTTCCTCCAGACACAAAAAGAATGAGCCCTAGCAGCATCTGTGCTGCCCTGAACCTACCGCCTGCATCACAGGGTTGTTGGCCATCTGCGCCATCATGGCCTCGGGTCCACCGCCCAGGCCAGCACCAGCATCAGCAGCAGCGCCTCCAGCCGCAGCCGTGCTGAGGCCCGCCTGCGGGGTACCAATCAGAGCATTGCTCGTATGGAAAAGAGCCCAAGCTGCATCGCTTGATTGAGTTATGAGTGGTGCACGAAAAAATTCAAAGGTACATCAGACCCAGCTCGCTCATCCGCATGCAACTACGCACCGCTGCAACCCCGGAGGACGTGGCGCTGCCAGCCAAGGTGGGAGCCGAAGAGGAGGCCCCGCCTGCAGTCGAGGACCTGGCGTGCGCTCACGGAGATACATGCAGGCAGGCAAAGGCAGCCGTGAGTGGGCACTATCTGGATGCATATGCCGATGATGGGTGCATGCTGAATAAGCCTGCACGCTGGTGCAGACCAGCAGTACTGAACCGCCACGGCTTCCATGCTCCGCAAGGGCAGAGTGGGCGCACCACATGGTTCCCACATGCAGGCGCTGCTCACCCTTGGGTGCCGCCTTGCGGCTTGCCACGCACGAGGTGCAGGATATGGTCTTCAGCAATGCCTGCAGGTCCAATCGCGCATGGATAAGGTCACGTCTGCGTTTCAGCGCGCTATGCAAACAAGGCGATGCGACACCCGACCTAGGGTGCGCTTGGTCGGCGCGGGTGGTGCTGTGAAGACGCACCATAGCTCTCCAACGAGCGCTCGTCCTTCAGGATCTGTCCGCGCCAGACAAGCCTCTGCTCCGTGGCCGGGATGGAGCAGCTGGGAGCGAGCTCCTCCTTGAGCTCCAGCACGGTCTTTTCCAGCCCCGTGTCGAGCTCTATTTTATTACCGCCCGCCGTTGGCTTCACTGTTAGTCGAACCATAGCGTGTTGCGTCCACTAAGACAGATCAAAATTAGGTGATGCTCTTCAACGCACGCGACCCCGGCTGCAGAGTAGCGCAACCAAGCCTTATAGCTGTACACCAAGGCATGCGCTATGAATGAAGCGAGACATGATTCCTGCACAGGGAGTCTACAGTACTGTAAGCCCGTGCGCCGAGAGAGCGGGCGAGAAGCTGCGTCCGTAAGCGCTGGCAGCTCGACCCTGCAGCTGCAAGCTCTGAATTGGTGCGATCGCAACATAATCGTAACATGATGCCTGGCAGGTGCTTGCCATTGGACACCACTCTTGCAGATCACAACCGCGCCAAGATCAACAGCTTGAGCTCTGCCTGCAGCTGTCCCCAGTGTTTTGACAGTACAGCACCAGCTGCGCTTCTGTGCCGGCATATACGGCGGGGCTTAGAAGGCTGGAATACTGGGACGCCGTCCCTGGGACGCTTACAAGCTGCCCGCAGGCCAGCAAGATGCGACTGGAGACGCTAGGTCAGGCCGTGGCACGTGTCCGGGGCCTGCCTGCCGGCGCACCCGACGTGCAGCGCCAGGCAACAGTGTTCGGTATTTTGCTGGACTGCTCGCTTCCCCGCCCATCCCGCGGCTCAGGTGGGTGGCCCGCCGTTTCGTGGGGCGCGATGGACCTTCACATCAGCACCTGCACTGTTTGTGTGCACGTTGTTGATGTCTCTTTTGTGCCAGCCGCGCTCAATAGGCACGTGCTCATACACACTGCATCCATTCAAATGATACTGCCTGATTTGTAGACCATGTAGTCAACCTACGCATCATGGATGCCAGCACCATGGCAGACCCTGAGCTGCAGTGCGGCGTAGAGGTCATCGTCTTCAGCCGGGAGCCGGGAACCATGCCGCAGGCCATAGCCGCGGCCGACATCATCCGCCTGCAGAATGTGATGGTGGGCACGCAATCGTCGCGGCGGGCTGCGGTGTGGTGAAATAACGGTTGTACAACCGCTTACAGCGGCTGAGGGGCGTGATCAGCGCACCACGCACACGCACACACATGTTTAAATGCAACCCACAGGTTCAGTTCTGGGGCGGCCGCATCCAGCTGATGGGGCAGCTGGCGCCGTCCCGGCCGTTCTCTTACCTGATGTTTGGCGGGGCGCTGGCAGCGCCAGACGTGCCCTACAGGCTTGGGGGAGGCCGCGAGGCGGCATGGCAGGTGGGTCGCTCGCATAATCGGCAGGCGCACAGCCGCGGCACGACCTCACACTAGAGTGGCAGCCTTCTGCAGCCCCAGCGATAGGCGCGGCTGTGACTCAGGCTTCATCATGCCCTTGATGCGACAGGTTTTTCCTGAGGATGTGGCCACCTTGTCGCAACTGCGGCTGTTGTCTGTGCAGCACTCCCTTGTTAGCAGTGAAACAGGTCAGACCCAGGCTATCTAGCGGCTGTGGTGTTCAATTACAGCATGAGCTCTTGCGGGTGCACATGTGCGCCCTGCCATGTGCATGCGCATGCACCTTCATGTCCTGAAACGCCCATGTGCAGACGGTAGTTAACCAAAATCCTAGCACTCCTACCCCTGCCCCAATCCCCAATCCACCCCAGCCCCAGGCCGCCCTACCTACTTCCTGCGCAAAGTGATGGACCTGAAGCTACCACTCCTGGATGAGGCTGCAACTACGGCACTGCAGGAGCAGCAACAGCAGCAGCAGCAGCAGCAGCAGCAGCCTTCTCACACACCGCAGCAGCAGAACGCACTCCGTGTATATGCGCCGGGCGAGATCCTCGACATGCGCTGCAAGGTGTGGTGCCCGAGCATGAACGGCTCGCTTGCGCACACAAGACGCGCGCGCGTGCGCGCGTGCACACACACACACACACACACACACACACACACACACACAGCGCAGCTGTCAAGTGAAGGCCCAGGCCCTTGCATTCTGTGTTGGTGGACAAAGACGTGCATGCACAGTGTTTTCAGTATGCATCCATCTCCACGACTCCTCCCTTCCCGCTACTGCTCCTACGACCGCCTGGCTCTCACCGCCAGGTGCTGGCCATTGACAGCCGTGCGCCCTTGGAGGCGGTCCTTTTCGTGTGGGACTCCACAGATGCACGCCCCATGCCGTGCAAGTGAGGTGCAGGGTGCCACGGGCGCAGGGTGGGCACATTGAGCGTGCCATGAGCACGAGAGCGGCACAACTGGTGTGACACACACATCTCACAGGCGAGGTGCATGTGCTGCCACACACTGCATCGGCGGTTGTTGTATATTGCCGCAATCGTGCCGACTAACATATCATTGTTGTTTGCGCGGTGTGCAGTGCGCACATGCCACCGGGCGTGTTTCGCGGACGTGAGCAGCTGCGCGCGGCGCCGTGCTACCGGGTGATGCCCCTGCTGCCAGGGGAACCGGGCGTTGAGGTGCGCGGGGTGCTAATGTGTGCGGAAGTGGGTGTGAGCCGAACCATTCCGGCATGTTGTTGTGATTGCCCCTTCTGGTTGTCGTGCTATCACCACCCCAGCACCGGGCCTCACATGCTGTCCCGTTGCAAGTTTCAGCATTTCGCTAAAACACCCATGAGCATCACCCTGAACTCGTGGACCACCCGCCAGGTGCTGCCCGACTTGCCACCCCTGGGCACAGCTCTGCCTGTTGTGGTTCCACAGCCTCGAGGCCAGCCACGGCGGCCCCTGCCAGCTGTGGGGGACTGGGTGAAGCTCAAGGTGGTGGGGCAGCAGCTGCACGAGGTGCGTGGCGGCAATCAGGGAAGGGGCCGTTTGAGAGACCGAGGGGGGAGCGCAGGGGGCGATGATTCCATGCAGTCAGCCTACACCTGGCACATGCGCTCCAGCCCCACTGACTCGCAGCGGAGCAACACCCCGTGTTGTAAATTCGCTTTTCCTCTCACCTCACACACAAGGGCAGGGCCAGCTGTCGCTCGTGACCGGCAGCTGCAGCCGCATCACTCCTGCCGTGGCAGACGCGCACTTTGAAGCCGCCTGGGCTGCGCGGCAAGCATCCGGCGACACCGTTGCAGTAGCCACGCGTCCTGTGACTTGGTGCCCAAACCACCGCGGGCTCCCCCTGGTGACGGTGCGGCATGTGCTGCAGCGACGGCTGGAGGGAGTCAGTGAGACGTACCGCCTGCTGGTCCGCATGACCAGGTAGGGCCATCAGGGAGGCTGGCAGCTCATCGCATCAACCGCCGCTCATGCACGTGGCGTGCAAACTGGCAGCTAAGGGGGCACTGAGATGCAACGCCTTTGCCCTTGGTGTGATGTGGCTCTTGCCCATTGGCATGCAAGAAGGGCGGTTTCTACGCCACGCTCTCTCTCGATTCCGATACCGCAGGCACCTCCCAGCCGACCCTCCGGCGATGTGCCGCTGCTGCCGCCGCACTGGCGAATGGTCCCTGGCGGCCAAGGTGCAGCTGGAGGACGCCACCGGCCGTTTGGACGCGCTGCTGCTGGGCCGCCATGCGCATGCCCTGCTCGGGGTGGCACCCTTTGACCCTGCTGCCAGCCCAGGGCAGGTGGCCGCCCTGACCAGGGCGCTGGCACTGCTGGGCCACATGGATTTGGGTGGCGTGGGCAGCGACGGCGAGGGCTGCTCTTGGCTCGAGGTGGTGTTGAGCAGCGCTCACAGCACACGCGCTGCTACCGCGGCCAGGGAGGCCACGGCTTTGGCGGGTGGCATCCACGGGGGCAGTGATGCCAATTTTATCGAGACGGTGTGTGGTCTGGGTGGCACTGCACTCAGTGACGTGGAGGCGCGGGTCCTGAGCGATCCGCGTGGCTGTGTGTACATGCTTCACGACACTTTCCTTGTCAGTGCCTGAGGGAGGCTGAGAGCGGGCCTGGGTGACCGCTTGGCGCGTGGTAGCAGTAGGCGATATTGTGACGGTTGGGTTTCACGGGTCACTTGACCCTCGCTCTATTTCTTTCATGTATCATACTTTTATGACGGCACTTACAGACCCTTGCAGTTTGGACTTGGGGCATTGGTGGTTGCATTTGATGTCAAGATTGCGGTCAAAGCGGTCTGATGTCAGACTTGCCCATTCTGCATCACGTGTCACGGAAGTCCAGTGCCATGTGACATTCATCTTCAACTCACAGAGTGGCAATCATCTCTAACGCAACCCTTGACCTTATCATCTGTGCGCCGTGGCGGGAGTGTCGTCCAAGTGACACTGGAGAGCGCAACATGCAGCGCTCTGACTGTGGAGTGCGGTGCAAATCCGGTTATGCCTTTGATCACTGATAGCCGTCGACGCACAGGCTTCAGGCATATTGTGTTTGTGCATGAGAGCGCCGACAGGTTTGATCTCAGCAGCGCGCCATGGCGAAGCCCCAGCAAGCAGGTCCACGTGCTTCACAAAAGAGGTATTCAGCCCTTGCTCTCGAGCTGCCTGCGACACGGTGGTGGGGATGTACGCTGATCGTTTTGCTCATTTTGCAGGAAACCGGGTGCCGGAGCGACCGCTTCTGCCTCTAAAAAGGTTTGTTAAGCGCCTTGAGCAATGCTGCGGCGCTGTGTGGGACTGCGGCACAGCTCCGTCGACAGCCGCCGCACCAGTCGCCGCCGTCCGGTGATTTGTGCTGCTGCGCAAGGGGCCCTGTGCGGCATCAACCTACTGCCACCTCATGCTTTGACACGCAAACAGGTGAAAGGATTCTCAGATGAGAATGCCAAGTGGCTCAAGCCCAAGAAGCAGGCGGCGCCGGTTGACAGCAGTGGTGACAGCGAGCCGGAGGACAAGCGGCCGACAGCCCGAGGCAAAAAGCAGCAGCAGGTGCAGCAGAAGCGGCTGCCATCCAAGCTTGAGAAGCATGCCAAGCAGCGAGGTGAGCTGCGGGGGCGTTTGGGGGATGCCCGTGGCAAAGGCGCAGGCTGTGGAGCAGCCGCACGTTGGCCCTTCCAGTAGCTCTTGTTGCCTGCTATAACGGGTGCCCACACCAAAAATTTGACTTGCCACCTTATGCATGTAAAACCGCCATCGGCGCCCCTTCCAGCCAGCGAGCCGTCGCCGAGCAGCTCCGATGAAGAGGGGAGCATGGGCGATGACGACGACGGCAGCGGCAGCGGCGGTTTCGTTGACGACGACGACCAGCTGCTGGGAATCTTGGGCGATGAGTTTGGTGGGGAGGAGGGCGACGAGGGCACCGGCAGCGGCAGCGAGGGCGAGGATGGCAGCGAGGAAGAGGAGGGCGGCAGCCTGCTGGGCAGCGAGAGCGATGACAGCGACGCAGGCGGCAAGAGGGGCGGGCTCCTGGGCAGTGAGGAGGAGGAGGAGGAGGAGGGGGAGGAGGAGGACAGCGATGACGACGACGATGACGATGACCAGCTGGCCATAGAGCGCCACAGCCGGCTGTTGGACAAGGCGCAGCGGCGTGCTGCGGCCGACGCTGACGCAGAGGCGCGCACAATGGCGGCGGGGCTGGACACCAACATTGAGGAGGTGAGCTTTTGCGTGGGTATGAGCGCATGCGTTTTTGCATGCTTGAGCGCGTTTTCGTTCATGCTTGCATGCAGTTGTGTGAGGGTTGGGTGATCCAGTGATATCACGAGAGTGGGCGCATGCCTGTGCATCATGTGTGTGTGTGTGTGTGTGTGTGTGTGTGTGTGTGTGTGTGTGTGTGTGTGTGTGTGTGTGTGTGCGTGCGCGTGCGTGCGCGCTCATGGGCATGCACGCATGTGAGCGTGTGTGGACGTGTGTGCGTGCACATAGCAGGGCTACGACAAGTCGATTGGCGCAGCATTTCCGGTAGTGCGAGCCATCAAATGGCACGTGTGAGCGGCGTAAGCGCGATGGCAGGCAACTGTGCAGCGGGCATCAAGTGCTGGTGGCCTGCAACAAGACACCTGAATACTGCTGTTTCCAATCTCCCCCTGCCCTGCGCAGCACGAGCGCTTCACGCTGCCAAGCGGCCAGGAGGTGGAGGCCGAGGCGCATGCGCCGCCCGATTTGGAGGTGGTGCGGCGGCGGCTGAAGGAGACCGTGGGGGTGCTTGACAGCTTTGCCACCATGAGGCAGGCGGGCCGCAGCCGGGCTGATTACGTGGACCAGGTGGGGGGCGGCACGGCACATGGGGCCAGAGGAGTGCCCAGATGAGGGTGCCTCTGAACGGTGTGCAGCACTGAGGCGGCGCGCTTTATGCGCGCTCTTGTTCCGCAACGCAGCGTGCGTACATTGAGGCTGTTTGGGATGGCGCAAATGTGCCTGTCTACCATTTTTGAATGAACCCAGGCTGACAAAGGATGAACTTTCCCAATCACCCCATAGCCCACCTCAGCGCGGCTCTTTCCCGAATCTGCCCCTTCACCCGCCTCCCCCCTCAGCTCAAGCGTGACCTGGCGGTGTACTACGGGTACAACTCCTTCCTGCTGGACCAGATCCTGGGGCTGTTCAAGCCGGCAGAGGCGGTGGAGTTCATGGAGGCATGCGAGGTCCCGCGGCCGGTGGGTGGTGGGGGGTGGGGGGACA
>NW_014013530.1:36740-43521 GCF_000611645.1 Monoraphidium neglectum
TGGGGGGTGGGGGGACAAGGGGGTGGCCAGGAGTTGAATTGAGACAGGGGTGGCGGCCAGGGAGGGGAGGGCGCTGCGCAAGGCTGATGGCTGAGGGGGGTGCGGGAGGAACGGCAGGTATGGCCAGGGGCTGCATGGCAGCCACGGAGCGTTCAACGCTGCCAGCTGGCCGCAGGGGCTGGACTGCGGGCAGACGGGTCTTTCCCTGCGCAGCAGCTGGCCACCAACCCACACTGTGCGTGTCCCTCCCTCAACTTCCACCCCAGATGACCCTGCGCGTCAACACCCTGAAGGCACGCCGCCGCGAGCTGGCCGCGGCCCTGATCAACCGTGGCGTTAACCTGGACCCCATCGGACCCTGGTCCAAGGTTGGCCTGGTGGTGTACGAGTCCAAGGTGCCCATCGGCGCAACACCCGAGTACATGGCAGGGCACTACATGCTGCAGGTGGGTGCATGGCAGACCGTGGTTGAGGTCGCTGCTCGGTGCAAGCGGCTTAGCTCCCTTGGCGGGCAGTCTTATTTGCATAGGAGAAGGGCAAGCTGTATTTGCATCATTGCACTATGGCTGGGAGGGTATCTCCCCGTCCCTGGTTGTGTGTGCCCCGCATGCAACTCTCCAGCCCAATCATCCCCCCTCACCATCTCCTCACCCTGAACCCCTCTGCACCATCAGGGCGCCAGCAGCTTCATGCCGGTGATGGCGCTGGCGCCGCAGCCCGGGGAGCGTGTGGTGGACATGGCCGCGGCCCCTGGCGGCAAGACCTCGTACATCTCCGCGCTCATGCGCAACGGCGGCCTGGTCTTTGCCAACGAGCCCAACGCGCAGCGCCTCAAGTCCATCACGGGCAACCTGCAGCGCCTGGGCGTGACCAACGCCGTGGTGTGCTCTTACGACGGCCGTGAGCTGCCGCGCGTCCTGGGGGAGCGCTCCGCGGACCGCGTGCTGCTGGACGCGCCCTGCAGCGGCAGCGGCGTGGCGTCCAAGGACCCGTCCGTGAAGACCTCCAAGACCGCGCAGGACATCTGGCGCTGCGCCCACCTGCAGAAGCAGCTGCTGCTGGCCGCCATCGACCTGGTGGACGCGCGGTCCGCCACCGGCGGCTACGTGGTCTACTCCACCTGCAGCGTGCTGGTGGAGGAGAACGAGAACGTGGTGAACTACGCGCTGCGCAAGAGGGCCGTCAAGGTGGTGCCCACAGGCCTCGAATTTGGGCGGCCGGGGCTCATCCGCCACCGCGAGAGCCGCTTCCACCCAAGCCTGGAGCACGCGCGGCGCTTCTACCCCCACGCGCACAACCTGGATGGTGGGTGCAGGCAGGGCAGGCAGGGAGACAGGGTGCGGGACCGGGCAGAGCGAAGCGGCAAGGAAGCGGCTCCAAGGAGGGTGGGGGGGTCGCCTTACTTGCTGTATTACAGCTCAACCCAAATTATGGCGGAAGCAACCCCGTGCGTGCATCTGCTTGCGCAGTCCACACTTGCCTGCGCGCACATGTGCGCGCCCGCATGCACGCGCATTTGCGCACGCACGTCAAGGCATGCACGCATGCTACACTAGTATGCTCGTGTACACACGTGCGTACGCTCAGTGTGTATGTGTGTATTGCACGCGCGCACACACACACACACACACACACACACACACACACACACACAACAAACAATCTGGTGCGGGCTCAGTGCCTTTTTCCTGCATTGGCGTCAAATCACGGGCGTCTTACCCACCACCCCTCTGCTGCCCCCGCAGGCTTCTTTGTGTGCAAGCTCAAGAAGGTGTCCAACACCGCCCCAAAGCCCGGGGCTCAGCAGGAGGCGGAGGAGGAGGACCAGGACGACGCGGAGCCGGCCTTCATGCGGGGCGGCACCGGCAGCACGCTTCATGAGAAGCGCGGCTCCAAGGGCGGTGACGGCGACGCGGCTACCCCGGTGAAGCAGAAGGACCCCGCCAAGAACCTGGCCTCCACCCCGGGCTCCATCTCCTCCCTGAAGAAGAAGCTGCGGTCGCAGGCGCAGCCGTCGGGCGGCAAAGACAACGAACAGGCGGAGGCGGCGGCGGACGAGCAGGGTGCCAAGCAGCAGCGGGGCGAGGAGGAGGGGGACGACGGCGGCGAGAGCAGCAGCGAGGAGGAGATTGGGCTGGGGTCCAGCAGCGACGGGGAGTATGAGGAAGGCAGTGATGATGACGACGATGAGGGGGAGGAGGATGAGGATGAGGCGGATGCTGAGGATGAGGATGAGGAGGAGGATGCCGAGGGCATGGACACGGATGAGGACGACGAGGGCCAGGAAGACGACGGCAGCAGCGGCGACACGGGCAACGGCGTCGACGGCGGCGCCAGCAGCAGCGACGGCAGCAGCGACGACGACGAGCCCGCGCGCGGCAGAGGCAAGCAGCTGCGGCAGCAGAACGGCGTGTCACGAGGCAGGGGTCGGGGCGCAGGTCGCGGCGGTGGCGGGCCAGCGGGCAGGAGCAGCAGCATCACGGGCCGTGGCGGCGGCCGGGGCCGCAGCGGCAGCCCCGGGGGCCGAGGCGGCGGCAGGGGGCGCAGTGGCAGCCCCGGAGGCCGAGGCGGCGGCAGGGGCCGCGACGGCGGCAGGGGGCGTGACGGTGGCGGCCGCAGCCCTGGCGGCCGGAGCGGCAGGGGCCGCGGCGGTGGTGGGCGCGGCAGCCGTGGCCGCGGGCGCGGCAGGCGCTAGGTCCAGGTTGTATCAAGTGGTGCATTCCAGCCTTGACCATGAGGCCAGTCGCGAGGCGACCGTCGTCACTTTTTGGAGGGTTGGGAAGGTGGACGTGCGCACAAGCAATTGATATATCATGCTTGCCGGGACCTGTAAATATGTGATCTTGTGTTTGGTAAGCTATTGTGTCGTGATCCTGTGAGCACACTCAACGCAGTAGCCCTTGGCTATGCAGCACAAGGCTTGACAGCAGCAGTCGAGGCGCCAGGCGGTGGGCCCTGCCTCCACGACTGTGCCGCTGAGCCGGCAGCATGGTATCAGGCTTAGTAGATCCCGATCTGGACGATTTTGTCGACGCGACGGATACCTTCGTTGAGGCTGGTGCGTGGGGGCAGGTTGTCCGCGTCTGGCGCGGTCATGGCCCCAGCTCAGCAACAAAACCCCTTCAAATTGCTTTGCAGAGGAACAGGACGATGCAGACCAGACGTACCCGCTACACAGGTGCGGGGCCGCGATCGGGTGTGAGTGACGCAACAAAACGCGCGCCACCACCGCAGTTGGTGCAGTGCAGTCGGTGCTGGTGGGGAGCCTAACACGCTACACCATCTGCCTTGTCCTTGCCTGCTAGAGCTCAGCTAAGCTGCAAGCGCTTCAGAACCGCGTCCATTGTGACCGCTGCAGGGCGGCCTACTACAATGATGGAGCGCGCATCCGCCGTATTGCGGGCAACCTCACCACAGACGAGCTGCACGCGCAGGACCCCCACGGCAACAATGTGGGCACTTAGCTACCGCAACAGTATCTGCAGCTCGCAGTCGTGGGTACTGTAGCCGTCGACTCTGATCGCCTTGATATTGCACTTGGATCCTCTGTGCAGACGGCCTGCGCGGTGGCCAGGCTCACTTGCAGCGCCACTGTTGCTGCAGTCCCTAGCGCCATGCCATCCATCCCACCTCCAGGCGCTCCACGTGGCGGCCCTACGCCGCGCGACGGCCGCTGCAAGCGCGCTGCTGGTCGCTGGCCTGGCCGTTGACGTCAAGTCGCGGCGCGGCTGGACAGCGCTGGAGGAGGCCCTGGCGGCGCGCGACCACGCCACGGCAAAGGTGCAGCTAGCGCAGCGGCAGGGGTCGGGGCTATGCAGCTTTCAAGTGGCTGGAGAGTTTTGGGAGCGCAGTAAGCAGACATCGTCTTCACACTGATGATGTGTCGGGAGCACCAGACCCTGAACCTTTGCTCAGCAGAGCCCCTGCTTGTGCATGAGCGGGCGCTGCCATGCCCTCAAACCTCCCTTCCGCGGCACCCGAGTCCTGCCGCAACACCCTTGCAGCTTCAACAAATGGCATCCAGCATACATTGATGCGAAAGCGTTGCGCCGCCCGCCCGCCCTGCAGGTGCTTCACGCCGCGTCCCTGGCGGCCGTGCGTGCGTCCATGAAGGCCAAGCGCCGCGAGCTGCTGGCCGCCATGCGCGTGATGCCCGACTACTCCATGAACCTCAGCTGGCGCTTGGGCAGCGCGGTGCCGGGGCTGGGGCTGCTGCTGCGACGTTACGCCCCCGCTGACACCTACACCCTGTGGAAGGTCAGCGGCGCTTGCAGGGGGCTGCGGCGGAGAGGAGGGGGCGTGCATTGGCGTTCCGTGCTCGTGCATGGTTCGGATGTGTCTGATGCTTCCTTGAAACTGATGGCAGCGCAATCCAGGCCCCCCCACAGATGCCTCAGCGCTGTGCCCTGCTGCTGCGCTTCACACCGTTCACCGGTCGCCACTGCCTGCGCCCCTGTGTCAGGTCGGTGACCGCCTGCGCGTGGACGGCACCCTCATGGGCATTGACACCAAGTCCGCCTCCCTCATACCGGAGTGGAAGCGGGGCCATTTCAGCCTCATCATGGACGGCAGCGCGGTGGACCTCACCACACCCATAGGACAAGCAGCCACCAAGGCGGCAGCCAACGGCGCCCCGGCAGCGGAGACAGAGGCCGCGGCCAGGCCGTGCGATCCAGCCGAGGACGCCGCCAGCGGGGCCTCCCCGCCGACGGCGGCAGCGGCCGCAGAATCGCAGGAGCACACGCCCCAGCCCCTGCCTGAGGAAGGTGACGCCGCAGGGGCACGTGGGCGGCCAAGCGCCGCAGCCGGCAGCGGTGCGCCGCGGCTGTTGTTCCTGCACCACGGCAAGCGGCGGTGGGTTGACCTTGGTGCGGACAAGAAAGCCATGAAGGCTGAGGAGCAGGCGGCCCTGGAGGAGCAGCTGCTGTACGCCCTGGAGAGGTGGGGGGGAAGTGAGTGTGAGGGGCCGATTTGTTGATTTGGGGGCATGGTTTGCACCTGGCCCAAGGTTAGCTGCCGGCTCCCGCCTGGCAAGCCTACCGCACAAATCTGAACACGGCCAACAAACGGCCTCCAACCGGCAGCGCTTGGTACACTCACCCCCATCCTTCCCTGGGCGCATGCACGCGCACACTCGCACGCGCGCGCGCACGCGCACGCGCGCACACACACACACACACACACACACGCACGCACGCACGCACGCGCACACACGCACGCACGCATGCAAGCACGCACGCGCACACACACGCACACCTTCCCCCTGTGTCACCGCAACCCTCCCCCCCCAAACAGGGACGTGGACAAGCAGCGGTTCAAGGCGCGGGGCTTCACCGTGGCGCCGCTCAAGGGCTGGCTGGGCGGCGAGGTCCGGGAGCGCGTGGAGGGCTGGAGCACGCGCGTGTACGAGGCGGCCGGCAAGATGGTGGGGGTGTCGACGTCCAAGGCGGCGTGGAGCATGCCAGAGACCGCCACGTTTGAGGACTACCTCGCCGCGTCGCCCCCGCCTGATGACGTGTCGGAGGTGGTGTTTGACCCGCTCAACCCCACCACCTACGACCCCATGCGCGCCCACAAGGCACGGCAAAAGGGTTGGGGTCAGGGCGACAACGGTGAGGAGTATGATGAGGGGGACGCGCTGGGCTGGGAGGACCCTGAGGGCGGCAGCATGGGCGGCCTGGCCGCTGCTGCAGCTGCCAAGGGTAAGAGAGAGGGCAGCGGCTGGTGGGGCAGCGGCGGCGGCGGCAGCGCGGGCGGCCGCAGCAAATCCGCCGGCCGCAGCGGCGGCGGTTGGTGGGGCAGTGGGGGCGGGGCTGCCGAAGAGGGTGGTGAGGACTCGGCAGGCGACCGGCTGGTCTCGGAGGGCAGCAATGGCGGCGGCAGGGCCAGCGGCGGCGACGCCGGCGCCGATGATGCAGACGAGTTTGCCGCCACTGGCTCTGATGGGGTGGAGCGCGTTCCCTTGTTTGACGCTGATGGGGACGGCGCCAGCGGCAGCAACGGCGCCAGCGGAAGCAGCGGCAACGCTTTGGAAGCGGCAGGGCCAGCCACAACTGCGCGTCGTGACAAGCCGTCAGCAAACGCCAGTACTGCCGCTGCCGAGCGGCATGAACCCAATGGCAGCGGCGGGAAGGGCGATGGCGTCCAGCCCGGCAAGAAGCCTCCGGCTTCTCCGTCTGGTGGCCGCCAGCTGCGCGCGCGGCTCTGGATGGCTGAGGGGTTCCCCATGCGTCTGAGCGCGCTGGTGCCCCTGCTGGAGGTCATCGGCTCCGCCAACAAGCAGATCGGCAAGGTTGCGCGCTTCATGGCCAAGTACTCGACCCTGGACCTGTTCCCGGTCAAGATCCAGGTGCCCCTGCTGCTGACGGTGTACGCGGTCGTGGGGTTTGCGCAGTTCAAGGAGCTGGGCCCGGCCGATGCGCCTGCGCCAGAGTTTTTTGAGGTGAGCTTGGCTTGGGTTGTAGGGCGTGGGTTAATGGGGGGAGTGGACAGGGAGAGGGACCGGGGTTGTGGTGGACCCAAGAGCGCTGGGAGCCAGGATGCATGCTCGGATGAGGATGAAATGAAGGGAGAAGCTGGGGACGAAGGGGGGCTAGGCCAGGCGGCGGCGGTTTTTGGGCGCCGTGTTGAACGTGCTGCAGTGCTGGCGGCAGCATGGTCCAAAGCGCAGTGCTGCGTGGCGATCTTGATATTGAGCGCCCCCTCATCGACTGACCACGACCCCAAGGCCTCGACCTGCCGCCACGCAATCCCACCTTGCCCCCGCCCGCCACCCCCACCC
>NW_014013529.1:0-34277 GCF_000611645.1 Monoraphidium neglectum
CCCCCCCCCCAGGTGGTGGAGTACGGCCCCAACTGGACCCTCATAGCTGACACCCTCTCGGCGGCCAGCCACCTCCAGGTAACCCCCACGGTCGGCAATCCGGCCCCCGACCGCGATCGCTCCCAATGCTGCTGCTGCCACTGCTATCGCTCTTCACACGCACGCCGCGACGCGACGCGTCGCGCATGCGGGTTGTATCCCCCCAAATATGTGAGAGCGGCTGCGCTACTGCGCTTGCACGCCGCCGGCTGCGAGCGCTCGCCGATCGACCGACAACGGGCCCTCTTGCCGGCTTCCCCACTCCCCGGTCCTGGTGCTCAGGGTGTGAGCCGGCGGGCCGAGTGGTGCAAGGCGCGCTACGCGACGCTGCAGAAGACGCCAATGGAGGTGCGTGCGCGCATGCGCAACCGATGGTTTGCGCTTACTGTGCTATGTGCGTGCTTGGGTTCGTGCGTGGGTGTGTGCGCGTTGGAGGCAAGGGGTCGCCGCACGGCGGCTAGCAGTTGCGCTTCGCATTCATGCAGAGGCACCGCGGCGTGAGAACCCTACGCCAAACGAAATCCGAGGCTCTCTCCCCCTATCACACACACAAACGCACAAACGCACCCAACCACACACACGCCGGCCCAGGTCCCTGAGGGGCAGGAGCCCCCCCGCAGCGCTGACGGCTTCCTGATTTCGTACGCATCCATAAGCAAGCAGCAGGTGGGCAAGGGCGCGCGCACATGGGAGCCTGGGGGGCACGTCATCCGGCGCGTCGGCGCGATCGTAGGGCCTTGATTGCGCCTGAAGGGGCACCAGGCGATTACAAACGTGTGGGTCAAGGCTACTTTTGTGACACATGTCGCAGTCATGCATGCAGGGACTCCGCACACCCTTTTGCACCCGCCCCCCTGCCTTGCACCCACCCCGGACTCCAACCTCTGTCGCTCCAGCAGCCAGCCCGGATGCAACCACTGTTTGCCGCCCCAAAACACCAATCGCCACCCGCTCGTCCACCACCGGAACCATCCAACAGAGCCCGCCACTCTGCCCCAACGACACCCCTCAAAACCCTCAAAACCCTCCCCTTCCCCGCCACAAAAAACCTACAGGCCAAGGAGATATTCTCGCGCACCCTGCCCGTCCCCGAGGGCGTGCTGCGGCGCCACATCGACATTGTCGCCCCTGTGAACGCCAAGTTCGCCTCCCAGCGGATGGCGGAGCGCCAGCAGATCCGCGACACCAACCGCGTGCGCTCCGCGCCGCACGACACCCACATCAAGCTGACGCAGGTGCGCCCCGGGCCCGCACGCGGCGCGGGGTCCACTGAACCCCGCGGTTTCGGCGCGCGCATGCGCTAATGTGCGCTGGTGCTGACGGGCGCCTGAGGGCGGGTGTTTGTTCCCACCATCAGCGGGCGGTGAGGAGCCCACACCATCAATCGCAGACCAAACGACACCAGGAGCGGGACCCTCTCCTTGCCATGTTTGCGATCGGCCCTCACAACCCTCATGTAGCTCCCGACCTCGTCTTTGGCCCTCATGCAGCTTCCCACCCCCGCCTTGACTAGACCCTCGCACCCGGTCACGCACAGACGCACACCCACAAACACACATTCACAAACACACTCGCTCGCACACTCGCATGGCACGCGACGCCCCCTCTCATTCGTGCGCCATATCCACCCGCCCACCTTCCGACCCCGCTCTGCCCTTAGACGGTGCTGATGCAGTACGGCGGCCGAATCCTGGACCCTCTGGCCATCACAGCCTACGAGGACGCGGTGCAGCAGCAACACCAGCAGCAGCAGCAGGCGGCACAGCAGCAACAGCAGCAGCAGCAGCAGCAGCAGCAGCAGCAACAGCAGCAGGGCTCGCAGGGACAGCCGGCGGCGCAGCAGGCTCCGCCGCCCGCAGCTGTGACGGCGCCTCCGCCACAGCAGCAGCAGCAACAGCAGCAGCCGCAGCAGCAGGCTCCGCCGCCCCAGCAGCAGCAGCCGCAGCACATGCAGCTGCCACCACAGCAGCAGCAGCACATGCAGACGCCTCTGCTGCCACAGCAGGCAGCGCCGCAGCATGCAGCGCCCGGCTCTCCTTCGCCATCCGCGGCCATGAGCCAGCAGCACCAGCAGCACATGGTTGGTGCTGTGGGAGCAGGCGGCATGGGCATTGCGCAGCAGCCAGCGGCGATGGTGAGCTATCAGCAGCATCTTACGCCCCAGATGGCGCCGCACGCCGCGCCACAGATGGCGCACGCAGGCATGCAGGGTATGGGCGTTGCTGGGGCGGGCACGCCACCCCAGCAACAGCAGCAGCAGGCTTTGCCGCCGCAGCAGCACGTGCAGGGGATGGGTGCCGTGGGCATGCAAGCTGGCATGGGGACCCAGCTGCAGGCGTCGCAGGCCGCCTTGCAGCAGCAGCAGCACCAGCAGCAACAGCAGCTGCAGCAGCAGCAACAGCTGCAGCAGCAACAGCAGCAGGCCATGTTTGCGCAGCAGGCTATGTACCAGCAGCAGCAACAGCAGCAGCAGCAACCTCAGCAGCAGATGGCAGTCAGCGGCGGCTTCCAGATGGGCCAGGTAGGCGTCAGCGGCCAGATGCAGCAGCTGCAGCCAGCGCCGCAGATGCAGCCGATGCAGATGCAGCAGCTCCAGATGCAGCAGTTGCAGCAGATGCAGCAGCAGCCGGGCGTTGCGCAGCAGCAGCAGGGGGTGGGCATGCAGCAGGTCCCCGGGCTGGCGGGGCAGCAGCAGCTGGCGCAGGCGGGGCAGGGCGGGCTCATGACTGCCCAGATGCCGCAAGGTGGGTTTAGAGATGCGTCGCGGGGTGCCCAGATGGCAGGGGCCGCAGCGGTGCGCTGCAGCAGCGCTGTGCATCGGGGGCTGCGTGCAGCCTCCTTCCAACAGCGCTTGTATGGTCTGGATGGCGTCGTGTTGCTGTGATGCCCTGATCTTGCCCAATGCGTGAGCTCAAAACAGGCAAACAAAGGGCGCCGTCGAGGCGGGTGTGTTGCACACGACCGACCGCCCTTGCCCTCGCTTAATTGCAATATGGCTTGCACCACCCAACTCTTTCACCCTCTGCAGGCTCTCTGCAGATGCAGATGCAGCCCATGCAGATGCAAGGCATGCAGCTGCAGCCGATGCAGCTGCAGCCGATGCAGCAGATGCAGCCTGTGCAGATGCAGGGCATGCAGATGCAGCCCATGCAGCAGATGCCCGGCCAGCTGCAGCCGATGCAGCAGCTGCCGCCGCAAGCGATGCAGGGGCTGCAGCCTATGCAGCTGCAGCAGTGGCCGGGGCAGATGGGGCAGGTGCAGCTGCTGCAGCCCATGCAGATTCCAGGGATGGCCGCCGCTCCGCAGCAGCAGATGGCGGGGGTCAACTTCTGGCCCATGGGGGCACAGCCAGGCGTGGCGTATATGATGCAGCCAGGGATGCAGCAGCCGCAGCAGCAGCAGCAGCAGCAGCCACCGGGTTGAGCGCCGCGCGTGCGCGCACTCCACATGGCCGCGTCGGCGCACGGCTTGGCAGCGTGCTTGGTTTGGCAGCAGCCAGAATCCGCCCGGGACTGCTGCCACAGCCTTGTGTGCGACACTCGGCCGACAGTGGCGCATCTGGGCTGAGGGCATTACCCAAGTGCGCAGCAACGCTGCTATGCAGCACCGCTCGTGGCCTGGGCGGTTCCCCAGGTATCCAGCACCTCAAGGCCGCCCTCAATGTGTGCTGATCGGTGGCCAGGCCGTCCCCGTAGTGCTCGTAGCTGCTGCTGCGCCATGTGTTGGCGCTTGGGATACACGCAGCGTCGTGAGCAACGCTGGGCGGCGGCAGCGTATGGGCCAAGCCGACCCGTCCGCCAGGGTGCGCGGCCCCGTGCGCGCGCGTACAGCGCCGCTTGTATTAAAGCGCTACCGAACCGTACCTGCGCTTTGCAAAACTACATAGCAGTGTCCTCTGTTGTCGCTCCGCTGATTGTCTATATGTTTTAATTCATGTAAGGTGCGATGAGTGATTACACGGATGAGGCGTCGCAGGGCTCGTCGCTGCGGAAGCCCAGCCGTTGCAGCGGGTAGGTCCAAGGCGACTACTGGCATCCCATAAATCTTGGAAATCAAATGTCTCAACAAGCGAGCCGGATTTCACAGCGCATGGCGTGACAGCTTGATGGGCCGACATGTGGCACAGGCCCCCATACCCTCATGAATGCGCATGCTGGCGCGCTGCAGCTTGCCACGCTGTCCGGCGGTTTGTCAGCAGCAGGAGGACGCAGTTGGCGGGCCCGAGCGGCTCGTCCTTCCGTGCAAGCCGCCACTGCTGCTGCTGCTGCTGCTGCTGCTGCTGCTGCTGCTGCTGCTGCTGCTGCTGCTGCTGCTGCTGCTGCTGCTGATCTGAGCGCTGTGCGCTCGGCGGCAGCTGCTTCGCCTGGGATGGGGGTGGCGCAGAGCTGGGCAACACCCTGCACTCTGCGCGGACGAGGTCGCCCTCAAGCAGGGAGAAGGGTTGCCGCTTCAGAACCTGCATCAAGAGAATAAGATGGATGGCGTTTTGTCTAGTGAAGTGGGGGGCACGCAAAGCCGTGCTGGGTTTCATCATGACTTGGGTGGCTTGTCTGCTGTGATAATGCTGCCCCGTCAAGCAGCACCAAAGTAGAGCAGAAGTGTCTCGCGAAAAACGGTGCGCGGGGCCACGGCAAGCTTGCCTCGCGGTGTGGCGCTGCCTTGGCCTTTGCGGGGCCACAAGGAGTCCACACGTGCGTGGGACCCGTCAAGCCCTGAACCATCCCTTTGCCCCAGGTGCACCAAGAGCCCCAAACGCGCGCAAGAGAGAGCCACTTGCGTCCAGCCCACGGACAATGCCGTCCCCGGCCCACCTCGTACACGTCGCCCACCCGGCTGCCCTGCCGCATCAGAACGCAGTCCCTCAGCACGCCCGGCGCGCCGCCGTCGGCGCGGCGCGCCTTGCCGGCGCCGGTCGCGGTGCCCGCGCCGCCGGCACGCCCGGCGCGGGGCCCGGCGGCTATGGCTGCCAAGGTCTCGCGGTCTGCGTTGCAGGTGGGTTGGTGGGGCGATCCGAATTCCGAGGCGGCTGTTTGCAAGCCGTTTGAGGCAATGTGATGCGATCTCAGTCGACTTGACAGTCAAGTCAACACGCCCAACAGGGGCGGCTGGGAACTTGCATCAGCGCCTATCCTTTATACTTGATATTATGCATTCGCAATGGATGCATCCAAGGGCGACCCACAAATTGAGAGACAGTCAAACATTTCAGGGGTGTGATGACGCAGACGTGGGGCCTCAGCCGCGTGCATACACACAACAGTGCGCCTCACCTCCCACGGGGAACACCAGCCGCGGCGGCCGCATCGCCACAGCACAGCTCAGCGCCAGCGCAGCCCCGGTGCTGCCCAGTGGACGCAGCACCTTGGCCTCTATTGCCGCCAGCTGTTCCGCTGCCGCTGCAGCAGCAGCGGACGCAGAGGACGACGCGCGCTCGCCACCGCTGCCGCCGCCGCCGCCCGGGACCATTGCGGCGTCGGGCGTGCCGGGGGTGTACGCCACCAGCCCCGCGCGCCGCAGGCCGCAGAGCGCGCGCTCTGAGGCGGCGCTGACGGGGACGGCCGGGTCGTGGGGGTATGCCGCCAGGACGCGAGGTATGTGGTCGCGCGCTGACGGCAGGTCGGCCTGATGGGGGTTTCGAATTTGTGGTGAGATCGGGGTTTCTTATTTGTGGTGGGAAGCGGGTTGAGGAGAGGAGAAAGAGACTGGGCAGGCGAATGGGGTACGAGTTTAATTGAACGAAGGTTGGTCCGGGGATGTCTTCGTGACTGTGCTGAAAGACAGTGATGACTGGACGCGCTCGATCTGGCGGCTGCGTGCGGACATTAGTCAAAAGGTTGGTCAACCCTGGTCAACACACACTTTGTTGAGCGCCAGCAGGATCGGAAATCGCGCCGCCAAGAAGTGGGCGACCAGCCTGTGAGGGAAGACGAATCAAGGTCGCTTGCTTGTGCGGATAGCGCAAATGACGCAACCGGGCTGGGCGGGCTGTGGAGCTTGGTGGATGGCGTCTGGTGTACGGCTGAGTGTCTGGCAGCCGTCAACATGCAGCTGCAGCTGTCAATCGGCATGGGAACACCAGGTCCCGTGTTAGCGCGATTGGGGGCACCCAACGAGAAAGCCGCGCTCCCATCTCACAACCCCCGATGCTGGGCACCCCGCAGCTTCATTTACCCCGCACACCTGTGAAGATCGGCCTCTTGCCACTCCTGCACACTTTTGTAAGCCACCACCCGCCCCTCCAGCCCCCGAGCGCCGAGGCCGCCCCGCTGCTGCTGCTGATGCTGCTGCTGCCCCTGTTGCTGCCCATGTGCCTGCTGCTGCTGCTGCTGCTGCCCTGGGGCTGCCGTCGTGGGGAGCGCCTCTTTGCCTGGCGGGCCGCTCTGCTTGAGGCCGGCCCCCTCGGCCGCCAGGGCGTCGGGTCTCACACCGCAGTGCGACAGCACCGCGTCTACCAGGGACCTACGGGCGGCAGTGGGTGGGGATTGAGAATTTGTTTGACCGATTGCAGTACGGTATTAGACGGGTTGGGAGTTGTGAGCAGGGGGGGGTGGGTCAGCAGGGGGCTTCAGTCGCAGCCATGCGCTCTGTGGTGAGATGTCGACCAAAGGGTATGTGTGTGGGACGAAGTGAGCGGGGTGGGGCCGGAGGCGGCCGCGGCCACACCTGGACTTGAGCGGGACAGACCAGGCAAGATCCAGAGCAACAGAGTGCAGATTGGGGGGCGATGGGGGAACGCGGCGCAGGGCCAGAGGGGGGCACGGCCCCCTGGTGACGCGCGCCGCCGTTTGATTGCAGATGCCCCTAGTGACGCCCCCTTGACCCTTACATATGTTGCGTTGGTCGAATGGTGGCCTAGTGCTTGCCAATCAAGCACTTGTGTAAGTAAATCATATCAAAAAAACAGCCAGAAAAGAAAAACGGTACCTTGGAGCGTGGTACCCGGAGAATAGGTCCATCAGCCTTGACGGGCGCCGCAGCACCTGCAACAGGGATGATGCGGTGAGGGTACGAAAGGGCCGTGTGCCCGCAAGGCGGACGGGCTGACAGGCACACTGCGTGGCGGCGCACACGCCTGACAGGTCGCCCGCTTGACCCTTCGCCCGCAGGCCCCCATTGACCCGGCCGCCGCGCCTCAGGGTCTGGGCCCGTGGCTTTGGCGCGCGCCTCACCTGCGGCCACTTTGCCCGCACGTTATTGAACACCCAGCGGTGCAGCTCCTCTCGCACCCACCTGCGCGGGATGCACAATCGTGCGCAGCAGCAGCCAAGCACGGGTCAACCACGCGTCGGCATGTGCCTTGAGGGGCGGCAGCAGCGACTGCCCCATGCTCAACTCAGAACATGAAGTGTCCCAGACACGGCGCACGCTAAGCTGATGCCTCGTCTGAGGCCGCGGCGCCGCGGCCCCAGCCGTGCAGACTTTGGTCCACTCACAACGCCCCTCCCCCTCCCTCTTGCCTGACGTCGTCGCGCGGGTCCGCGCCCTCCCCCTCCTTGGCCGCCCCTCCCCCAGTGTCGGTGGTGCCGCTGGCGTCCACCACGTGGATGAGGGCGTCCGCATCACACAGGTCGTTAAGGAACGCGTTGCCCCTGCCCCGGCCCTTGTACGCGCCTGGGGGTTCGGTGCAGCAGGAGGGGTGGGGTGTGGGGTGGGCCGCTCTGAGCCATGGAGACGAGGGGGTGCGGTATGGGGGGTGGTGGTGACGGTTGAGCGAGGGAATGGATGGGTGGAAGGTGCAGGGCCTCAAAGGCCCTGGATGAGAATGTCTAGTGGTGATGCGGGCGCCACCGCTTAATGTGTGGCTCCTGGTTCACACGTGCACAAGCGTGCATTTGCCATGCACACTTGCAACAGCAAAGCACAAACATCGATGAGCACTCAGCCTGCACGTGCTTCTCTATACTGCACGCAGGCGAACAGGCACGCACACACCCATCCATTCACATGGAAGCAAGCGAACTCCTGCGCAGGCACGCACACACTCATACGCACACGCATGCGCACATAAGCTCACGAACACATGAAGGGGCGGGCTACTCACCTGGCACGAGGCCGGCCACGTCTTTGATGACCACAGGCACCCTCCTCCAGGCCGTCATCCCGCAGCCACCAAAGCGCTCCGCCACCCTGAGCAGCGGCCCCACGCGGCTGAGGCCGGGGGGCGCCACAGACGGGTCGAAGCCCGGGGCAAAGCCGAACTGCGGCTTGGCTTGGGCTGCGCAAAGTGGGGGGAACAGGGAGTGTTGCAAGGTGATCAGAAGCGACAGTGTGCAGGATGGCCGGATCAGGCGTGGCGTGGCTGATGCATGATGTCATCGTGTAATTCGATGTTGAGGTTGATGCCGTTCCCTTCAAAGGGTCGCCATCTAGCACGGTGTGCCTGGCGATGATGAGCTGCAGCCGCACAGGCAGCATTTGCACGCAGGGGCTGCAGCGGCGCCAGGCTAGGGGGCCGACCAGGGAACCAGGCCGCCAAGGAGGGCCGCCTGCCAGCCGCACCCACCCAGGGAGAGGCCCAGCAGCGGGGAGGGGTCCGGGACGAGCGCGTAGCCGCGGCCGATGTTGGGGTCGATGGTGGTAAAAGGGTAGGCGCCAACCTTGGGGTTTGGGGTGGCAAAACAGCGGAAGCTTGGTAGGATGGTGGGGCTTGTGCGGTGACTTATCATGTGTGCAGCCTGTGGCGCGGACTTGGTGTTTTCATGGCGTTGACAAGGGCGCGCACCGCCTCCGCCAATTGGGGTGCAACCACTGTGATGCTCATGAAGCATCGCGGGTCGCATGGGCTGCTGCCATGACTGCCTGGGGCAGCATTTACAGGTGCGCACGCTTGGGGGCTGCGCACGCACCACGCACCTTTGCCTCGTCGCGCTCGTCTTCCGGGTCTGGTGGGAAGAGGGTTTGCAGATGTCATTATGACATCATGAAGAGGGAGTAAAGGAGTCATGGGACGAAGGGACAACCGGAATGGGGGGACGGCAAGAGGGGGAAAACAAGACAGGAGAGGTTGGTGCAGGCAGGCAGGGGCGTCATTGGCAGAAGAGCAAGAGGCGGGGTTTGAGGAGGAGGAGGCAAACGTGACAAGATAACTTAGGGATGCGTTGCATGGAAGCGGGCTGGCAAGGAGTCAGCGACACGCTGCGCCCAGCCGCTTGCATATGCATATAACCGTGTCTGTCACTGACATCGTTTGAACTGCTCGCAAACAGCACTGCACTCTGCGTGCATCTACCCACCTGTTACGGCGTTGAATAGGCTGCTTTTGCCAGCCGACGGCTTTCCAACCTGTGCGTGGTCAGATTTGTGGCGCCGTCCAGTCAGCAAACGGCGTGCCAGAATTCTCATCACCCCGCCTGCAAAAGTCGCTCTTCCTCTTTTGCGGTAAGCAAGGGGCGCCCCTTACTCGCAAACAAACTTGTGGCAACCATAGATATCGCCCTGCCAAGTGCCTGGAAGGACCGCATGGGTGGCATCAGCCATGTGTAGTGCCTGGTGCGGCTGTTCCAAGCGCAGTGCCCGCCCAGTGCCCATATCATGGGCACTCACCAAGCCCACGCAGTAGGACCATGCACCTCGCTGCCCCTCGCTGGCCGCCGCCTCCCATGCCGGCTGCTGCTGTTGCTGCTGCTGCTGCTGCTGATGCTGCTGTTGGCGGGGTTCGCAGCTCGTCCCGTCTGCGCCCACCCCCTCCTCCTCCACCACTGCCGCGTCGCTGCCCCGCCAAGCCGCCCACTGCGCCGCAGCGGCCTCCTCAGTCGCGACCCTGATCAGCTCTCCGTCCGCCTCCTCCTCGTCCCACCACACCAGCGCGGGCGCCGCAGCCGCCACGTCATCAGGTCCCCCGGCTCCCGCAGCCAGTGCAGGCGTCGCCGCGGCCGCTGCGTCTGTTCCATCCTTCCGGCTGCCGAGGTCAGGAGGGAGATTGGCGTCAATCCACTCCTGCAGAGGCAAGGGGGGTCGCAGTGGTCATGCAAAACCTCCGCGCAGGAGCCTTGCACTTTCATTCCTTTACCAGGCTCGATTGCTGCCTTCCAGACCTGCCGAGGAGATACGTCCAGCAGCCTTCACATCTGGGGCAGTTGGAACGCATGTATCACCTGAGACGCACAGCGAGCTGTAGACGAGCTGGGCTGTGCACCGCTGCGCAGCCAATCGGCAGTTCAACTTCGAGCTTCAAACGCACCTGCGCAAACGCCACCAAGGGGTATACAAAGCCGGCGCCGCCCATCGCCTCGCGCTGCAACGTGGTTTCGGCACCCAGCGCCGACACAAGGGCCGTGCGGCGCGGGTCATTGACACCCAGGGGCCCCAGAACCTCGATGACAGGGCCGCCTGATGCAGGGTAATCCTGGGGAGGGGAGAGCAAGAAAACAGGGGAGGGGAAGGTCAGGGTCGCGATCTGGATGGGGTCAATCATGAGTTGCTGGTGCCGCTGCTCTGGCACAGGTGCGAGGCTGGGTATCAATTGCTGCTAGGAGGTCACGAAATCATTTTAATCATGATTGATTGCTGCAAACCGCGCAACAAGAGGTGCCTGCAGACACGGACTTTGCAAGCACATCCGAGGGCGAGCACCTGCCACATCTAAGGCACTCAACAGCCGCAGGCTGCCAAAAGGCGGATCAGCTGACCAAACACCGACACTCCGTGAGACAGCGTGACAGCGTGTCCAAGACATTCTTTTAGACACGTGTCAAACAGGGCTTCAGGCATACACGTGCCCAACACCCCTCTGTTACTCACCCTGGTAAGCGTGAACCTCAGCGTGAAAAGGCGGCTGACTGGCCCCTCTGTCGCCGAGGCGCCGGCGTCCGCTCCGCGCTCCCCATCCCGCTCCTCCTCATCACTGCCGGCGCCCGGCTGCCGCAGTTTGATTGCAAACCGCGGCGGCGATGACTGTATCGATGTGAACTCGGACATGAAGATGGCCTATGGCAAGGAGGTGCAGGGCAAGGAGGAGGACAAGAAGGCATGATTGCGGCCGGGTCCCCGGAAAGGGGGGGAGTGTACTCGCAAAGATGCGGGCAGTGCTGCTCCTGGCGAGGAAGCTGCCCTGGCTGTGGGAGTGCTGCCAGTCGGTCAACATTTCATCAGCATCCAAGCTGAGTAACGGATCAACAAGGTCATCAACAGCAAAAATGCACCTCGAGCGCCTCGATCTCCTCCAGCTGCTCCTCTGTCGGCTTGAACGGCGCCACAGATGCCACCTCGCCAGCCGACCTGCGCACTACGCCGATGCCAGCTTGGGCCGGCGGGGGCCCGATGGTGGCTGCTGCTGACGGCTGTGTAGGCGCAGCTGGTGATGATGTTGCAGGAGCAGCAGCAATGTTTTGGCCCACTGGCAAGGGCTGCTTAGACGGCTGCCTCTGGGTTTGCTGTGGTGGGGTTGCCGGGGGTTGCCGCGTTCCCCGTCGCTGCTGCTCTTGCTGTGGGGTCATATGCTGCTGACTCTGGTGCTGCTGGCTTTGGTGCTGCTGACTCTGGTGCTGCCGGGTATTCTGCAACTGCTGTCGCTGCCCACCCTGCTCCTTGAGCCGCTGCGCCTCACCGCCATCTGCCTGCCCTCGCTGCCCCCTACCCCGCGTCTGGCCCCTCCCGCGCGGCTGTGAGTGCGGCCCAACCGCCGCAGCCGGCCCACCGTCCCAAAACTGCGAAACAAAGGCCACAACTTCGGCGCAGTGGCGCGCCTGCTGTGGCACGCAGTGGCCGCTTTCGTGCAGGAGAATTTGCCTGGAGGCGGGTGTGTATTATGGGCGCGGAGGGGGATTGTAAAGGTGTGGACGCAAGGGGCACAGGGATTGTGAGACCAGGAGCAGGCAAAATTGAGGCCCCAGTAAAGCCAGGATGCAGCACTCGCTGCACGCGGCGAAAAATGGGTTGCACAAGCGCCAAGGCGCGTGCCAAGCAGCCGGGTGCCGCCCACCTGCTGTCTAGATCGAAGCAGTCCGCCAGATCCAGGCTGTCCTGGACTGTCACGACAAGATCATCCGCCCCTGCCATGTGCAGTGACGCGATCTGCAGCGGCGCTCCCAGCCCACCCGCAGCACTCTTGAGGGCGGGTGCGGCCGCACCCCCTTGCACACCGCCCGGCCCCGCTGCGGACGCCGCGTCCCTCGGCAGGCTCGGAGGTGCGAGGAGTGCCAAGGGTTCGGGGCGGTAGCCCCCGGCAAGCACGACGAAGCGCAGTCCAGGGAACGCGACCGGCCGCGCGGCCGCGTGGCGCGCGAGCAGGAACGCGGCGGCGGCGCCGTTGGAGAATCCGAGGAGCCCATCGAACGGGCCGCGGTCGGCAAACGTGCGCTCGAGCACGTCCAAGGATTCGCGCCAGTCGTCCGCGATGCGCTCGCCCCAGCCGGCCGCCATCATCCGGTCGACTTCCGCCCGGCGCGCCTCTCTGCTGTCGCACGCGCCCACGCCGTCGTGGGCGGCAGGGCTGGCTGGGCTTGAGGGCGCGCCTTGCAGGGGCTCGAGCGCCCAGGAGCGCCACCAGCAGCGCATGGGGACGGCCTGGCCGTCGCACAATGGCAGAAGATGTGGGGCATCGACGAACTCGATGTCCTGCGGGCCACGAAGGGGGTGGGGTTGATCATGGGCACGGGGACAGGCGGTAAGGGGTGCAGGTGCGCCCAGGCGGGTGCCTGGTGCACAATTTGCAGGCGCGCAGGAGGGTAGATGAGATTAGTGCTGTGCCCGCGGCGCCGCCCTAGGGAGGGGGCCTAGCAGGCGCCGGTATGGAGGACGCTGGGCGCAGGCCAGCGAAGGGACACAGGCGTGTCACGCGTCGGCCTTGCTCCGGCTCACCGCAATGCTGGAAAGCTTCTTGATGAGCGTTTTCAGGCGCGCCGCTAACACGGCGCCGTCCTGCCTGCTGCCATGCAGCGCGAGGATCCGCAGCTTGGGGGGGCTGCCACTGCCACCGCTGCCGCCGTTGCCTGAGCTGCCGGCCTCGCTAGCCGCCAGGTGTGAGGGCGTGCCTGCAGTCGCGCTGCTGCCGCCGTGCTTGGCGAGGGGGTGGGCCGGCGCTCGATGGCCGACATGATGCGCTTTGTTATTCATTGCTGCATACTTTTCAGGGGATGCCCATTGTCAGTGCGGCAAGAGGGCGTCTGCAGCAGCTGACTCTTGTGCAGCAACGCAGCTGCAGCTCTGCAGAATACACTGAAGTGAACTGTCCGTGGCAGATATCTTGGTAGTGAAATTGCTACGTAAAAATAGATTCTAGCGGACACGTATGCAAAGTTGAAGATTACTGGTGGTGCACAGTAAGTGCCGGCCTGATCTCGCCAGATCGCACGGCGCAAAAGATGACGGCCGCCGCGACCCCACAGCAGCTGGATGACTTTGCTGATCGTCTAGATGTCCAAACGACCGTCCAGACAACTGCGGACGGGCGACCTGAGCTTGACACAGACCTGGCAGAGGAGCTGTCGGCGTCATTTGGCGACGTTGAGGCGGCGATCGGCGACGAAGGGTTATCCTTGGGGACAGGCACCTGCTACGTCACCACCAGGTAGGGCTAGATCATGCAGGCAGAAGGAAGCCCCCTCCTGCTGCGGCAGGTCATGGCTCCCGTGCCCGCCGAAATGTAGAGGCCAATGCAGCGCTCGAGGTTGCAAACTTCCAGCCAGCATCCCAGGTCCTGTTGCTGCAGTGTGCAGTCGGGACCAAGCACAAACCTGATTATGCCGTCTGCTGCTCTCATCCCTCACGGCCGCCCCCCTTGGCACGCGCGGCCGCCGCCCGCGCCGCTCTCACGCTGAACGCATGCCGCAGGCGCATCGTCTGGCTGCCGTCCGGCGCCGCCCCTGGCGCGCGCGGCCTGTCCCTGCGCTTCCCCCAAATCGTGATGCACGCGGTATCGACAGACGCCAGCAGCTTCCCGCGGCCCTGTGTTTACTTGCAACTGGACGAGGGGGACGATGACGAGGACGCCCCCATGACGGGCTTGGCGGGCGCCCTCGGCGGCGGCGGCAGCGGGGGCGGCGGGGGCCAGGGCGGCAGCGGCAGCGGCGAGGAGGGGGGCGAGGAGGGGGAGGAGGGAGAGGAAATCACTGCCGAGCTGCGGCTGGTACCGGCGGACGCTGCGGCAGGTGAGGCCGGGAGGTTGGTTGCATGGACCCCAGAAGTTTGTCCTGCGGGGCTGCTGAAGGATGGATCTCAGATGGAAGTTGCGGGTTGTGTCAATGGAGGCAAGCCCGCCCAGGACCCTTGCCTGGCATAATGCTCGCTTTGTGCCCGCTTCAGCAGTATCAGCAGGAGCAGCAGCATGAGCAGCAGCAGCAGCAGCAGGAGCAGCAGCAGCACCTCTGGCGGCACGGCTTGCCGGACAAGGCGATTGCAGGTCATTGCACGCGGCCACAGTGCTATGACGCGAGTGCGGCATGCCGTGCGCACCGACGCGCCCTCCTACGCCCCTTGCAATTGCAACTGCAGTGGAGGGGCTCTTTAAGGCGATGTGCGAGTGCTCAGCGCTCAACCCCGATTCCGACAATGAAGGTCTGTACTCATGCAATGCTGCTGCGTTCCCTTGGATGCGTGGGTGTGTCTGCAGCTGCCAGCTTCGCAGACAAGCTTGCCCTCACACTGCATGCTGTCCGCTGCCAACGGCAACCCGGCCTGCTGCCATGCGGACGCCATGCATCGCCCGTGGCACGCCCGGCGCCTTCCAGGCCCGTCCCGCTCGCGTTGCGGTGACGGCACGTTCATCCCTTGAAACCGCTGCCGGGCGCGTGCGGGCCTCCTACCATCTCGGAACGCTGTGACACTTCTGATCCCAATACTACTACCCCGCCGGCAGACGACGGCCAGGCCGAGCTCTTCTTCGACGAGGCCGAGGTTCTGGCGGGGCTGCCGGCCGAGGAGCGGGACGCGCTGATCGCGGCGCGGGCGGAGGGCGCGCTGGGGCTGCGGGACGACGTCGACCAGGTGAGGGGGCGGGGCTGGAGGGGCCGGGCCCGGGGGCGGCGCGCTGGTTCTGGGAGCGTGGTGTTGTCATATCTAGGCTTGCTTCATGCGCACAGGAGGGGTGCATTGCAGCCACCCTAACGCAACGGCATCCCCCACAGGACGTGTGGAACACTTTTGCTGAACGAACGACACGACCTCTTCCTCTGCCAACCTCCGCGCCATTTCACCTCCGTCTCAACCCTGTTTCCAACCACGCCACCACACCAATACACTTGGGCATTGTGCTCGGCACAGCTTCTGTAGCATATCACATGAGCACGCCGTGCACGCCTTTGCAACACCCCGCACAGTTGATGGAGGAGGACCCAGATCGCTTTGAGGACGACGAGGAGGAGGGGGAGGAGGGGGACGCCGCGGCAGCCGACGGCGCAGCAGTACCCGGCAGCAACGGCCACGCAGCTTGATCGTGACGTGCACACGCGAGGGCCATGCGTCCGGGGTAATCTTGCCAGGCAAAATTGAGGCCGGCTGTTGCGGCTGGGCGGTGCCCGTGCGACCTGCCATGCGGGTTTGCTTTGCACCAAAGTCGTGCTATGGCGGGGCTGCGACGAGTAACAGGTGCAGTCTGGATATCTTGGCGTTTGAGGTGTGTGACCAGATGGGCCCCTTGGTCCTGCCGCCTGTTTGCATGGAGGGTAAAGTGATGCAAGCAGTTGCTTAAAATGAAGCAGACAATTGCAATGCGCATGTGACCGCAGCAGTGCGCTCGTTTACGTCGTGAGGATCTGGAGGAAAGCAAAAATGACGTGCACGGGAGCGCAATCAAGGGAGCGAGATTGCTGAAGATTGCTGGGCGCTCAGCATCACGGACATCAGAGGGTGCAGGGGTCTCGGGTGCATGCAGGTGCGCAAGGGTGAGGGTTGAAAAACGGGCATGCCTGCAGATGATTCATCTGCACGCCCAAAGAGTTCCAGCATGGAGCCCCGAGGACCCTCAGCCATTTGTGTTGCTCGACAGCCCCCCGCGACGCGTCGCAGCGTTGTGCCTTGCGCCCCGCACGGCCCGCTGGGGACAGCTCATGACTTGGTCGACGGCCCTGGCGTTAGTTGCTTGTGGCAATAGCAGCCCTGACGCATGCGTAATCCCGGTTCCTGGGGGTCCTGCGTTTTGCGCATGCTGACTCATCCTTTTTGGAGCACTGTGAACAGCCCAGGTGTGAGTGACCTCTTCGTGGTCGGCGGCCAGCAGAAGCGCGGGCCTTGGCAGTGGCGCTTCACAACCCAAAGTTTTGTTGTTGCTTGCGAGCAATCTGTCTTCTTAAAACTAGCACTAGCGATTTGTCAAGCTGTGATCGCGGGCTGGGACCCCTCAGAGATGGCGAAAGGCTTGCTACCCAACTTCAAGCGATGAGTTGTTGTATCTCATCATCTGTATCAGTCAGGGCTGGCTCGTAGCGGCCCGTCGGCCTCCCAAGGGTCCCCACCCAAGAAATCGCGCGCATGGCGAGCAAGAAGCCGCTCAGCGGCAACAGCGCTCTCAAGAAGACTATCACCGATCTAGAGGGCCTTGTCATCCAGCGGCAGCGGCAGGTTGAGGTGCTCGCTGCTGAGCAGCATCGCCTCAGCACGCGCGCGTCCATGGTCAACCTAGTTGGGCGCCACGCCATGGCGCTGCTGCAGCTTGGCAGCATGCTCAAGGGCAGCAGCGCTCCTGATGGTAGCGAGGGAGGCTTGGAGTGTTTGGCCACCGCTGATCCCGGCACGGTCGATTGCGCTCGAATCACAACCAGTGGCGGCGGCGGCGGCGGCGGCTCGGTTGCTGAAAAGTGGGTGCGCGATTACGTACGCCAGATGAGGCGCGATTACGACGCCGCGCCCGCGGGTGACGCCGCCAACTGCACTGCGCCGGACCTCCTTCAGCAGTCCAGCGGCAGCGGCAGCGGCAGTGGCGTCGGCGAGACCGACGCGGCCGTGCCGCTCGGCTGGTGCCCGGCGGCCGCCGCGCGGCGCGCGGGCGACGCGGGCTTCGAGCCCACCACGGCGACGCTCCGGCGGCACCTGCGGGGCTTTGTACTGACCTGCGCCCCTCTCTTGATGTGAGCGTGCGGCGGGCTGGGGCGACGGGCTCGCTCAGCAGCTGCATGGCCCCAAACCAACCGCTGCGCCGCCACACCACAGCATGCAAACCACTGCTTGCGACCGCCGCCGCGCGCATCACCAGCCACCATGCGCCTGCCGCCACGCATGCTCTGTCTCACACCCCCTGCACATGCGCACGCACGCCCCCTGCGAGACCCCAGCCGCTTGCAGAGCGGCGCGCCTGACGCCGACGCCGCCCTGCGGCGGGTCCAAGCGGAGCTCAAGCAGATGCTCGAGGTTGTGGCCATGATAGCGATGGGCGAGGGCGGCGGCGCGGCCCCGGCCCCTTCCGCGTTTGCGTCCATCCTGATGAGCTCGCTGGAGGCGCCGGACGACGGGCCTCTGCTGGAGACGGGGCCGGCGGTGCCCGACACGCATTGGGAGTGGGCCGTGGCTCAGATAGGGCTGTCCAGCGTCCAGGTGGGGCGCGCGCGCTTCCGCTCGGGTTATGGGGAAGGGGGTTGGAGGGAAGAAAGAAGTGGCGGCTGGGTTGCTGCTCTTGTGGAAGACAAACATTCGTGCCAGCCGCCGAGTAGATCCGGTTTGCATGTGAGCTGCTGAGTCCATCACAGTGTGGCATCTGAATCATGCATCATGACACCTAAACAGCAGCATGCATGCATGCATGCATGCATGCATGCATGCTCTCGCTCATATCAATGCCAAATCATGCATGCACGCACGCAAGCGCGCACACACACACACACACACAAACACACACACACAAACACACACACACACACACACAAACACACCTGTGCGGATCCCCTTCACCACAGGAAGAGCAGCTCCTCACCTTTTACGAGTTCCTCAACACCCGCATGGCCGGCATCATCGCCGCCCGCGAGCGCCTCGCCGCACAGTGCGGCGGCGCCGCCGCCTCTGACGTGGAGGCCCAGGAGCGCCTGGTCTCAGATCTGACAGCCGTGCAGCGCGATTACCTCATCAACTCCGCCGCGGCGACGCTAGCGATCTACGGGTCGATCCTGCGATCCGACCAGGTCGCCAGATTTATGGTGGCCTGCTTCCCTTATGTCTCCTCCCTAAGCGGCCTGCACCGGGCGCTCGAGGCGCTGCGGGCGCGCAGCAGGGCGGAGGTCGACGCCGAGGCCCAGTCGCGCGGGCAGCTGGCTGCGTCCCAGCAGCAGGAGCCGCCCCCGCGGCAGACGCTGCAGCAGGAGCGGGATGAGGAGCGGCAGCAGCGACCTCAGCCAATGCAGGAGCAGCGGGACACCCAACAGGCGGAAGAGGAGCAGCAGCAGCAGCAGCAGCAGCAGCCGCAGCGGCGGCCGCGGCAGCGACCACGCACTGCCGACAAACGGCAGCCGGCGCGCGGCCGGCGCGCCACACCCAGCGGCAATGGCTGCGACGCCGCCGCTCTGGGTAACGGCGGTGCGGGTGCGACGGGTCAGGGCAGCGAGACCAGCAGCAGCACCGGACCGGCAGAGGGACCGCCGCACCCCTGACGTTTGCACAAAAAAGAATTGGAATCACGCGGCGCGCCTTGCCGCGGACCGCCCGCGACGCGAGTCTGCTGGGCACGCCGCCGGACGCAGTGCCAGCGAACAGTTGGCTCGCGTCTGAGCTCGCCACGCATGGACCGGCGTCACTGCCCCCTGGCTTTTTCACCGGCGCTGGCGTGGCTGCCAGCGTGGCCTTGGAACAGCAAACTGTGCTTCCCTCGTCTTTCTGCACTTCAACACTTCCCTTTGCCCCCCTTCCCTCCTGATGTGGCCGCCGGCCAGGCCGCCTGCACATCCAAACAAATTTCCCGCAACATGGGTTGTTTGGTCATCTGTGCTTTTCGCTTTGTGGCTGATTAGAGGGCGGCGCCTGACCGTTGGCATGGTTGACTGGTTGTCTGCTGGCAAAACACGAGCTGTGCAACGAGCGAGGAGGGGTGACATCAGCGCCTGCAAGACCCTGGGGTGCCTGCACCATCCATGCGCCAATCAGGGCGACCTTTAAGCATGCACATTTGATTAAGCAACCCCTGACCCGCCCCGCAATTGTTTCCCTGTCAGTCCCTTGCGTGATCGTTTGCCACGCTTGGTTTTGGGGTCCTGCACAAAGCCCCTGCACCCGTCGGCAGGCCGCTCAAACCAGGGTTTTATGATGCTTTTAGCATTTTCAGGACCAAGCAAAATCCAAACCCCCCTTGCCCCCCTCCGGGCCTCAGTCTTGCGTGCTGTTTTAGGCCCACGTGCACCGCCATCCGCAGCAGGAGGCCTCTTGTGCGCCGCACGACGCTGCGATGAGGCTCGTTTTGGCATCCTTGGCCCCCCTTTTGCTGCGGCTGTGCATGGTTAGTAGGCATGGTGGCGCCCTTGCGTCATGGCCAGGCTGGCGGCGCCTTTGATGAAGCTTGTGTTCTTGCTGCATGCAAATCCTTGCAATGCGAGGAGCTCGCGTATATATCATTGTGTTGCTGATAATATACCCTGCCTGCACACCATTCCTGCACACACGTGCCACATGGCGATCATGGGTCGTGCGAGGGGTGGGGTGGGACATGCGTTGGTGACAGGTTTGGACTTGCTGGGGGTGGTGGTGATTACCTTGCTGATTGTACCCACGCAAGGATGAATGCCTGACCCAGCCTTTGCATTTTGCAAGCAAGCAGGCGGATTGCATGCCGGCTGTGCAGTGGGTTGCTTTACATGCACCTTGTTGTATGCTTTGCTGCATTCATTCCATTAGTCGTTGTGTGCAGCACTGTGTTTTGCTTTTCCACTACACATACAGCAGGATATCAGTTGATGCATCCAGTAATTACTTTTACTCAATGTACACGGTTGCCTTGGACCTGAACAGCTGCAAGTGTGCGTGCGTGATAAAGTAATCAAGGCAGGGGGCACATTAACAGCACCCCGCAATAAAATTAGGTTGTATCCAGCCCCCTCCTGTCCAACCTGGACACACATGTTTTATCGTCGGCGTCGTTTGCCCAACAGGTTGGACACTTTGTTTGCTACCAAGTGGACGGGCTTTGAAAGAAAAGTCAGAGCTTGGGGGCGGCAACAGCACCTTAGCGCTCTGCAGCGGGGGCAACCAAGTCGGCAGGATTTGCTTTGGAACAAAGTCAGCAGGAGTCGCAGCTTGTTCGTTCAGGAAAAAAGACAGGCACTTTGAAAGTGGTGCCAGGTGCAAGATATGTTTTGTTCGCGCACGACCGTTGCAAATGCACCCCTCTCCCTGGGCGACAGCAGCAGCAGCTTGGCAGGTCCCAACAACCCCGACAACAGCTGCACGGCAGCACGAGGGATCCCTGGTCGAAGACTGGTCGAGTAGGGGCAAGCCTTGCTGATTGTGCAGGCAGCCCGTGAGCCAGCAGGCTTTGCCAACGGGTGAGAAGCGCGCACGCAGGCCTACACCTGGCAACGCCCGTCAACCCTCACACAGGGGCGGAAAAATCTTTGCCTATCGCGCCCTTGCTGGTGTCATAGGCGCTGAACCCTGAGCGGCGCGCGCTGCGGCGGCGCAAGGCCCAGACACCGCCAGCCAGCAGCGCAACTGCAGCAAGAACGCCGATGACGATGCCTGCAGATGCACAGGGGTGGGGCCGTGGAAGCGGCGGTGATGTTGATGCAAACCACTGAACAAGTACAGTCTTTCTGTGCAGCATCTTGCAAGGGACAGTTACAACCATCCTTACAACTGCTGTGGGCAGTGGGGATCCCTTCACGTCACTGCAGCGTCGGCTGCATTCGTTGCCGACGGGCCGTTCGGCGAGACAGTGGCTGCTTGACCCAGCCAAGCCTCGCCTCAAGCCCCGCCCCTGCCAATGGGCTGCGCGGACGTCAAACCACCCCAGCCCGCCGCCCAACCTCCCACCTGCGACCGCGCCGCCGTTCAGGCCGCCCTTTGCGCCGCCGCCAGAGGGGGCCGCCATTGGCACGAGCACGGACGAGGCGTCCAAGGGCCCCACGCTCGCCGTATTGGCCGAGGGGGCCGCGCTGGGCGCGTTGGATGCCGTGGTTGTCAGCTTGCGCATGGAGGCGTATGCCGCCAGGGTTGAAGCCCCAAAGTATTCCTCGAAGCTGGATGCCTCGGGCTGCGGGGAGAGACGTACAGCACAGGACAGAAAGTCGATTTGGGGCAGGCAATATACAAGGTGTTGCAAACGGCGCAGGCAGGAGCCAGGCAGCCGCGCGTTATGAAAGGGGAAAGCAGGGGGAAAGAATTGACAACGCACTGCCATGGGCAGCACGTTTTGCGAGTAATGTTGGGCGGTAGATTTGCAGCCACATACAGACTGCACGGTTTGGTTTTGCACCTGTGACACGCAGCTCTTGCTGCAGACTGTGCAAGCCAAACCCTGCGCGTCCGTCCCACCTTTCTATAGGCCCCAATTAAACAGTTGAATCGTGCTCACCCTGAGCTCCTTGGTGTCCTTTGTCAGCAGGCCAGCACCCACCGCCTTGGCCAGGAAAGCAGGGGCCTTGCTGGCCGAAACCAGGGCGGTGGCAACGGCCTGGCCAGCCTGCACCATGCAGCGCATGCAGGGTTGGGGAAACGAGGTGGGGAGGGTCAACTGAGGCTCCAGGTTGCGAGGGCGCAGGAGCAACGCTTCTCCTGCACACGCCTTCCTGGGATTCGCGAAGGGCCCGGCCCTCTCCTTCCCAGCCACACCCCCAGGCAATTAGCAGCTGTGTGTGGGGCTGCGCGCGGCAAGTTGCTGGCCAAGTGCGGCATCGGTGGGATGATTCAAGGGCGGCTGAGCCTGCCGGACCCGCCGTCACCGTGCTCGCGCGGAAGGCGGGAGTGGCCATAAACGCGTAGGCAGGGACACGCGCCAGGTTGCAGCTGCACAGGAGGTGGGGAGAGACAGTTGGCTTGATGAGTAACACCATGTCGAGAGATGTTGGGCGCAATAACTAGTTTGTGGCATGTATCACAATGTTTAATGGTGGACACCTTTGGCGCCTTTGCATTGCTGCTATACCACGATTTCACCCTGACTGCACACTCGCATGTGCAGTGAGGGTGAGTCAGGCAGTCTGTTTGGCCATGTGCGCATGGCCGAACAGACACATCATGAACACACACGCACATATTTAGCCGCAGGCGCACGAAAATCCACTGACCTGTCATACATGTCGACGGTGGCACACCCGCCAGCGGGGCAGAGCAGGCGCAGGTCTGCAGCTGCCTTCACTGACCAGTCCTCCGCCTTGGGGCCGCCCTTGGCAAAGTCTTGCACTGCATTGCGGCAGATGGTCGGGTTGCGGGCAGCAGCATATCAGCATTGAGGTAACTGGATCGCCGGCGTCAATCAAGAGATGAGTGAGCAGTACTGATCGCGTGCAATGGGCCTCAGCCTGGATGGTTGCATCATTCGCGGCTCGCAGCACGCAGGTTTCAAACAGCGTCCGATCCCAGCAAGCTCGCCCGCCAGGCAGACCTGTTGTCTCCTTGATGAAGGCCACGTCGCCGGCGCCCTCCATGAGGCAGCGCAGGGAACCCTGGTAATCGCCGTAGGGGCCCGTCTCAGAGCAGTTGCCCTGCGGTGGGGACAGCCAGGAGTGAAGTGTTGTGAGGTGTTCGTTTGCTTGGCGCAAGCATGTGTGTGTATTGTTGTGTCTCTAATGATATAAACCAGTTGCAAAGCAAGTGATGTCCATGTTGGGGCCCAGGGGACAGGATGGATGACGAGGCGTGCGTGTGAAGGTGCAGGGCTGGGTTGAAATGAAGATGAGAGCAGGACTGGCCTGGTTATCGGAACAGATTTCAGGCAAAAAGCGTCTGGAAACAGGCCTGATGGGGGCAACAAGCAGGGAAAGAATGTGCAGATGCATGCAGGGTGGCCCGCATCCATCAAGTTGGGCATGGCGGGCGCAGCAGGCGGGGCACATACACTCGCTTGGCGACGTGCTTGCAGCAAGACGTTTAATTGACCAGCCCAGTGTCTAGTTTACACGTGCAGTAAACTATTGCAGAACAGCTGGCTCGTGACCCCAGCTCGCGCCCACCTGGCAAGCCGTGCAGAGGCCGTCCCAGGCGGCGCCGCCGCGGAGGGGGCCGTCGCTGGTGACGCGTGGGGCGCAGGTCTCTGAGAAGAAGGAGGCGACACTCTGGGCGTCTGTCTGGACGGCGCCGTTGCTGTTCACGACCGGCATGATGCCCTGCGCGCATGCGGCCAGAGAGGAGGGAAGCCAGGTATGTGTAGGAGGAAATCGGGTGTGTGTAGGAGAGAAATGGTGGTATATGTAGCAGGAAACGAGCCGCAAGTGCGAGGGCAGACAGGGCAGGGAGCCGCGCACGAGTGCGAACGCGCACCTGCGCCACCATGAACCCCACGGGTACGGTCCAGCCGGCAGTCTTGCGGTAGCCCGTGTGGCAGGAGCGGGCGCCCTGAACGGCAATCGGGGGTCGAGAACACAGGTGAATTGGTAAGCATGGACAGGAGGACTTCCAGTAAAGAGCCCGACCCCGGCAGGGGTGCGTGGCGCAGACGTGGTGATGATGCGGCTTCCCGGTTTTGGCTTCGTGTGTTTTGGGATGCTGCCGTCGCCGTCGATCCAAGGCATGCAAAACTACGCACTCAACGGTTGACGCACACACATCCACACGCACGCACGCAAAGATGCACAAGCGCATGCAAATAAACATGCACGTGCATGCTGTGTTCACCTTGAGGCTGGCCATCGTCAGCTTGCCGGCGCCCTGGTCGCAGAAGGCCTTGTCAACGACGGCCACTGCGAAGTACGAGGTGCCCACGGACGAGCCGTAGAACTCGGACACGAGGGGCACGAGCTTGGCCGAGGTGCCCGCCAGGTACTGCTCCTCACCTGCAGACGTGATGGTGAGGGTCAGAGCCTGGTGATTGGGTGCACCTTTTCCGTTTGAGCTGGTGTGAGCTGCATGGTTGCTGCTCAGCGGTGTTGTCGTCCGGGGCGGGAGGCGTCCAAGGGTCCTCCTCCCCCACAGCATCGCCACACACCGGTGGCGCCGGCCGGCGGGTCGGTCACGCTGGAGGATGCAGGCACAACATTCTGATGCAATGATCAACGCCAGCAGGAGGCGCCTGCACATTCGTATCATACAGTGACCGCCGCACCCTGCAAGTGAATGAGCTCTGCGCGGCCCGAGGTCACCAGGTTGATGCACCCCTGGGCGTTTGGCGCCCCCACGCAGGTCATCCTGACGCCCGGGACGCCCGCCACGACGGTGGAGCAGGCAGCAGCCTTGTCTTCCGGGAAGACGCACAGGCGGGCGGTGGCGGCCTGCGGTGAGCGTGGGCGGTGAGTGGAGGGGAGGAGTCACTCGAGCGTCGGAGGGCCTGCGGTACGGTACTGGGCAAAGCGCCACCTGCCTGCCCCGCCAGCAAACCCCTCAGCAACCTGAGCTTGGACGTTGCGCATTGCCAACACGACCAGCAGAGTGACAACAAGGAGGGACCTCATGGCTCCGAACTCGCTGTCGACGTACGGCACAACGAGCGACGAGATATAGCCACTTTGACGCGTTCCGATTTGCAAGTCGCAATAATTCAGACGACAATATTGCAATCTGGCACGAACGTGTATTCCTTCCGAGCCCACCAGCACACTAGGCATGCTGCGCGCGCAGAGCACACGCCGACGGCCGCAACGCGGCCGCCGAAGGTGTCGCGATTCATAGCCCCGCAGCCTAGCCTGAGCGTGCGCAGTGGTTTAGAAACCTAGCAGTGAGGTTTGATACTGCATAAGGGCCTGACGCCATGCGGTACGGTAGCAGCTGGCTGCTGGTGCTGTGGTACCGACGCACGTGGCTGTGCAGTGCCACACGCTCCTGGGCGTGTGGGAGGGTACGTGGCACCATGCATTGAAATGCCTGCTAGGGGAAAGCTGCCCTGAACTCCTGAAAACCCAAGATATTTGATCACATAAACGACTTGCTGTTGCTCGGCAATTACATCTGCATGGGGTGTGTCATGGGTCATGATTGCAAAAACCTACACAACTGGGGGCGTCAACAGGATTGCACTCCCGACAGCGCCGCTCCTGGGACCACATAATGTTTTGCTGCTACTTCGCCTATCCCACCACCACCACCCGTCGCAGGCAATTTTGACCTGTACAGCAGCGCAACTTCCAAGGGCCCACGCCTCGAAGTGGGGCCCAGCACAGCCACGCAGATGACTGGCCAACTGCCGGCGACCAAGCAGAGCAACGGCGCCGCATCACTTCTTGCCGGTCCTGTTCTTGTGCACCTGGATGAACAAGAGGATGATGAGAAGAAATTGCGCTCTGTAATCCACCTTTTGACCCATGCAAGGCGAGAATGCAACACAAATGACCTTGGAAGAGAGCTGAGCCGAGCTGAGCACCGGCTGCGGTGCGTGTACCTCAAGCACTTGGATCAAAGCAAAGCCAGCACAGACATGTGGGCCACTGGCTGCCAGGCTGCAAACCCCCGCAAGATGACAATCTCAGAGAACTCCCGGCCCCATCACATTCGCCGATATTACGAGCGAACGCCACCATCACCAAGCAAGCCAGCCCCAACACACTCAGGAGTGGGTACGACTTGGTGCGAGTGTGCGTGCGGCCAACACCGCACCCAAAATCACACCTTGTCGCTGAAGAAGCCAGTAAGGCCTGCGCCAGCCACCGTCAGCAAGGCGCTGATCACCAGGCCGACGACGTCGTTGCGCTCCTGCGGTTTTGGTGGATGGACGGACGCGCGGTTGCTCGATTCAGCAGTGGGGGCTTCCACAGGGCAGCTTAAGCGGTGCGCAGCCTGGAGCCAGGGACAACTGTCAAGCGTTTGGGGATGCAGGAGGCGGGTGGGCTGGACAGGCAGACCCCAGGACAGCCAGAGCCTGGCCAAGCCGGCATGGTCAGACCGGCGGATGCCAGTGGCTGCAAGGGTGCCAGATCAGCGCGCGGGCGCCGAGATGCCGTGACGCACCTCATCCTTGGTCTTGCCCGAGGTGCGTACTGCCTTCTCCACAGCCTTGCCGGCACCACCGCGGTCGGCCATGCTTGCTAGGGCGTTGAGTTTGCGGGTGTCCTGTACGCATGCAGGGATTGGGGTGGCATTCACTTGGGGGCAGTTTGGGCTGAGTGCAGGGACACGGCGCCCGGCAAAGGGCGCCTGGCAGGCCGGGTTGGATCACACCGCCTACAAGCAGCGCCTGCATCGATGTGTTGATTCCCGTGGCCCTGGGAGATGCCCCAGGTCAGATCTCCCACTCACGGGGTGTTCCGGACCGGAGCTTGTCGACGCGAAAACGAAGCTGGAAGAACGCAATGTGTATACAACTTTTGATTCGATCAAAGCTGGCACTTGCCCTTGATTCCACAGCTATTGTCATGATGCGCAGGTTCCGATGTTGCTTGCTGAGCGTGCAATGCACGACTGTGCAGGGCGCCGCAGCCACCATCCCGTGCCACCCATGCATTGTCCTGCATCAATGGAGATATTCACCTATGTTGGTCAGGCGGCGCCCGACACCGAACGGGCTCTCAACCGCGTGGCAGCTGACTGCAACGGCGGGCCCTTGCTGGGTCGAGCAGTCCAGGCCTGCCAGATCATCTCCTGATCAACGCGAGGTGCTGCCTTCTGGGTCCTGCTCCGATTTCGAAGCCTTTAGGAGCACAAACTAGGACCATGTCTGAAGTTTGAGTTACTCTCGTGTAAATGAGCAGAAACGGCCCAAGCTCAGCGTAAGAACCCGCTGACAAACCTTGGCCCGCCAAAAGCCTGCGTTCGTCATGAAATGCACTCACTGCAAACTCCCGGCCGTGCGTTTGCCGCGCGGAGGCGGGCAAAAAGCTCCAGGGGCACATATGATGCCGCCCAGATCGTAAGCCTGTGCAGCAGACAACAACGCGCCCACGATTGGCGCCACATACCATCCCCGGAAAGCAGCCGTGAGACCTCAGGTTTCGAGGCTCGCAGCGGCTGCGGCACACATCGGTGGTGCGCAGCGCGCTTGTACAACAGCATACGTTGGTCATCCACAACTCACAAGAGTTGCTGCGCAAAGCGCAAACGCGCGCGCACATGGGGGTGTCAATGCGCTCGCATGGTCAAAATGTGGGTGGCCGTGCGTGCAACAAAGGAGAGGAAGCGCCGTCCAGGGGTCCAAGCTCAGTGAAGGAGTGTGCGTGTGCATACATGCGTTCACGTGCGGATGCGCCACACGTTAACTGTAACGGTGCTCTTCTAGGTCTGCGACAAAACCTAATGACTACAAACAGCACAGCAGCAGGCGCCGCCTGCAGCGCGCGGCGACGCCACACCCCGGCCCAACAGAGGCCAAGTTCTCAAGTCCACTACCCTGAAACGGCCGCAGCATGGCGGCCATTCAGACCCATGACACACGCGCGCCCGGCGCAGCCCCAGGGAGCAAGAAAGCTGCTGCGCAGCCCACAAGTACGACAGCGGGTCCCAACGGCGCCAAACACAGTGGACAAATCTCGCCAGAAACACAGTATGCAGATGTGGCTCAGCCACGCGAGCGCTGGCTGCGAAGCGAGAGCCCTAGTCGTTGCCTTGCTTGCCACGGCAAAACGCGGCACCGGCCTGCACGCGTTGCCGCCTTTGCGGCGGCGGGGGGCCGGCCCAGGCCCCTCGCCGCCGCGTGCCCCCTCAAACCCCCCGACCGACACAATGCGAGCTCCCAGACATTTTTGTCAAACTTTGCTGCCCGCCCCTCGCCTTCCGTGGCGAAAGGCCGCGGCTGCGGGCCGCACCAGCCCGCAGCCGCCCCCGCTGGCCGGCCGTCAGGCGGGGCTGCCGGCCAAGCGGGCTGCAGGTCAGAACCCCGGCCTGCATGGCAGTATCACCATCTCCGCCTCGTCCCAAAACTCGTCGACCGCCGCCGCCGCGTCGCACAGCGCCGCGAATGGGGAGGCCTCTGCATCTGACGCCGTCCTGGCGCTGCCGGCAAACGCGCTGAAGCCGCTCGAGTCTGACTCGCGCCTCGGCTTGCCGCCGAGCGCGGCAGAGGCGGCGGCGGCTGCGTGCTTGTAGGTGGGCGTGCTCGACGCCGGCGTGCTGGGGGTCAGAGATGAGGCGGGCGCGGCGGACGCCTCGCTCGGGCAGACGCTCGACGCCGGCGCGGGCGCGGACGCGGCGCAGCCGCCGCCGCCGCCCCAGGAATCGCAGGAGCCGCCGCGCCAGAGGGACAGGCTCGCGACAGCGAGGCCGAGGGAGAAGGGCGAGCCAGCGTCCTCTGGCCCCAGCGAGGCCGCCTGCTCCTGCTGCTCCCCGACCGCCGCTGCCTCCGCGCCCGCCCACGCGAGCCCGCCCCCGCTGCCGCGGCGGCCGCCCAAGCCGGACGCCAGCGCCGCAGCCGCGGCCGCGGACGCCGCCGCGGCCGCGTCGCGCAGTGCTGCGAGCCGCCGCTGGTGGTGCTGCGCGATGCCGCCCTTGACGACTTGGAATTCGGAGCCTGGCAGGCGGCACCACAGGTCATCCACGGGCGCAGAGACCTCGAGCAGGACCTGGGCCGCGCGCCCTGCGCCGCGCCCCAGCAGGCCTGCGTCGACGGGGTGGCGGCCGTAGCAGAATGCGAGCGCCGCGGCGCCGCCGCGGGGCCCCGGGCCGGCGAGGAGCGCGGAGAGGATGAGCGCGGTCTTGGGCTCGCCCCACACGAGGCAGCCCTGCGGGGTGGCGGTTGGCGGGTTGCACGAGGGCGCAACCGGGGAGAGGGTGTCGGTGGTTGTGCGGGCCGGAGGGAGGAGGCCTGGGTCATGCATGGAGGCCGCATGGATGCTGAGCAAATGTACAGGCGCAGCCTGGCAGTCACATGGCCCCCGACACATGGATGGGGCGCAAGCCAAATGGGGTTTGCCCCGCGCCTGGGGCCGCAGCCCCGCGTCCCAACGGCGACGCCCGCGGCGGCGGCGAGCGCGCGCGCAGAGATTCGCGCGCATCGAACCTGGTAGTGCCCCGGCCGGCCGCAGCGGACGTAGGCTGCGTCAGGGTACCACGCGCACTGCGCTGCCGCCCATGCGCGGGCCACCGCATCGGTGCCCGTGGCGCCGCCGCCGAGTGGGAGGTCGATGACAGTCAAAGCGGAGCCCATAGGCTCCAGGGCAGCGCCATCAGCCTCGCACTCTGTTTCGGCGTCAAAGTACACCCTATGTTCATCATGATCAAAGTGATAAGGGTGCGGCATCGGGGTGAGGGCCGGGGGTTGATTTCGAGATCAAGCAGTTGGACAAACAGTGTGGTATGGGTGGTTGGCTGAGCCAACTATGGCTGTATGGCCCAGGGGCCGAGGGGCGAAGGGGTTGTTGCCCACATCAACCTGGGAGCTCCAGCTATCCTCCTGACTTGCCAGCACCTATGCAATGGGGCGCGACGGCCGCCCTGCCGCGGCCACGGCTGCGCGACGTCTGGCGGGTTCCTACTGGTGACGCTCCGGCTGATGCGCCAGCTGCGCGCTCGCCACGTGGCACACCCACACGGCCGGCCGCACGTGCCCCGCGCATCACCTGAGGCTCTCGCCCTCGCTGCAGGTGTCGACCAGATCAAGGAATGCGACGGAGGCGGCGTCGCCGCTCAGTTCGCCGCACCGCTGCAGTTGCCCAGCGGCGCCCGCTGGGCCAAGCTGGCTGAATGTGAGCGACCAGACTTGCGCCGACTCGTCCATGGTCGGGGGTTGGGGGCTTCTATTTTTGCTTTGATGTTCGTGCGAACGGCTGGGCCGTGTACCAGTGATTGAGACCGACGAAGGGGGGGTGGGTGGGGGGGATGAGCCTGGATCGTGCTGGCTGATGCTGTGAAGGAACGGGACGAAGCTAACAGTTCGATCAATGTCTGTCAATCAAACCGAAACAAGGACGTCGGACCGCAAGACCTAGGCATTCGTCTCACTCACTTGCGTCCCACCCGCGCCGAAGCCACCAGGCCGACCATGGTGAGAGGGAGCATGCTACCTCAATAATAAATTACGACAAAGTTTTGAGTCCGGAGCGCCGCACGCCCGCTGGTGAGGTCACCCGGAGAGATTGACGACGAGCGAAACTCGATTATGCGGGTTCCTGTACCCACAGGGGTCCCGGCCAACCCCACCATCGATGCAGGTAATGCGGCCGTCTATCGCTTGCACGGCCTTAGAAGCTGAGGTGGCAGCCGCTGCAGCGCACAGCCCTAGCCCAACAGGAAGACGGTGCAGGAAGGAGCACACATAAACCGCAGATGATATGCTCCCCCCTGCCGCAACTCGTGGACAATGTGTGGGCCACGCATCTGCCATATGTGTGCTCTTTCTCGGCCTGCTACGGGCCCCCTCGCTCTAGACAGCACAATCACGTTTTCTTTGAAGTCCTGGCCAGAGCTGCCTGTTCCTGATGCGTGGCTGGTAGGTGCATTGTCTGCATATGCGTCCCGCAGAAAGCGATCACATTACTGTCAACATGCCGCGGAGGTCGAGGGAGCTTGAACGACGCGGCAGCCACCTGGAAGCGCATGTAGCAGCCCAGGGCTCCCGGTGTTCGGAGCCAGTGCGGGCGGCACATACACTGCGCCACATGCACATGAATACGCTCACATGTGGCCAGGTCTGCCCTGCATGCACTGCACATTGTGTTTGGGCCCTCAATATTGGAACAAAGATCCCCACGCAAGGTCAATGAGTGGGGGTCGGCCGTGTTGGGTGCGCGGCCCGCGGTTGCGCGGGATGGGCAATACTGAAATGAAGCGCATTCGTTCTCAGATCCTCCACCATCAAGCCCGCACTTACTGCCTTATCATGCCAAGTGGCGATTCCAACAAAAGCATACATGCACCATCTACAGTTTCTCTGCAGATAGTTGCGAAAGCAAGAATTTTACCAGGAAACCCATTCCACAATACATTTGTAACAAATCATCAAAGCTACCTCGCAGGTGTAGATCAACTCCGTGGTAGCATGCACGCAGAAACGAGGGTTCAATCACTGTGGGGCGTCTAGAGGAGTCACCAGTGCAGACACCGCGCAGATGTGGCAAGCATGCAGCAGTATGCTCACAACGGGATATCCCCGCCCGTACCCTCTCCACGGGTGGTTCAATGTGTTGAATGGTAGCGGTGGAATGGGTGCAGGCAGGGATGTCCCAATCGCTTTAAGCATACCTACAGCTGCTTGCCGCACCTGCCCTTTCACGCACACCAAGGGCCAACACCAAGCCAGACCAGGCGGCACACGGTACGATATCCTCGTCGCCGCTTGTTGCACAGGAGCTTATCTACAAGCTTTGGGCCCTCTTGCAGCTGGCGACCCTCGCGACCCCACTGATGACCCACGTGAACGGAGGGACCTGCAGGGACCCGTGTAGCACTCGTATGTTGAACACTTCCGTGTCTGATATATACTAGTTACTGCAATACATACAACCAAGCTCACCCAACAATCGCGAATCAACGCGAGAGACTCGTGTAAGGTTGGCTGCGCACCATTACGCCTCACAGCGGCGTGATCAGTGTTTGTAGGCATATATTGTAAGAAAAACATACCAGCTTTGCGACAAAGAGGATGCAGCGCGCCGCCCAGCCCCACCCTGCTGCTGCGGCACCCAACGCCCGGCTGGAGCTGGTGCGCCCATCACCTCGTCCAAGGGCACGGTGCACCAGCGTCAGGGCAAGCCACCATGTTGCAAGGATCAGAAGCACAGCGCACCCCAATGACTGTGCCAAGGCGCACCCCAGACATGTCAGCCGGAGGACTGTGCGCGCCCAGGCGTCACTGCCACCACATGACCCCAGGGTGCAGGTGGGTGCTCTGGGAAGGGATGGCACAGCCGCCGCTGCTGCTCGACTTGCGCTGCCGCCGGCATCGCTGCGACTGCCAAAATGTGACTGCGGTTTCGAGGTCCCGAACAGCGAACGCATGCAAAGTCCCCATCACACCAGGGCTCAGCGACCCAAGTAACCGCCATAGGGCGAGTGCAAAGCCATCAAGGCCCCAGGAGCGGTAGTGCGCGCCCCCCAGCAGATAAGCAGATTGCACCCACTCCCTGCTTCTGGTGCACCCCCACGCCTCACCTCGCAAGCCCATCCGGCCACCCGCCATTCATCACAGGTGTATGACCACGACAACTGGGACTTCCACCGCAGCGCCGCACGCCACGTGTACCACATAGCGGGCATGTGGGGGTGCGTTTTGCGCGTCCCTACCTCCAGCTGAGGGCTGTATGGGGGCGGACGTGGTGGCAGGGGGCGCCGCTGCAGCCCGCGTGCTTTGACGTCTGTGGCCCGTGGTACCTGATTTCAACCCTGACTGACCCTTGTTGCCCTCGGCCACCTCAACCATCCAGCGCCCGCGTCATCGCCAACTTGGTGCGGCCCCTCTTGTATGTCATGGGCGCGGCCGCCGCGGTCGTCGCGTACGAGGCGCTGCGCACGGTGAGCGGTTGCCGCTGCTCAAGCCCAAAGTCACGTGTGGTCAACACCGACCAGCTGTCGAGGGATTGATAGTTGCGCCCCCCGTGTGTGCGCCACCCTGACCTGCAAAGACTGTAGGGCGCCTGCTGCCGGCCAGTCGGGCGCCAGCACCCCCTGAAAGTGTCAGGCAGTCATCAGGTACAGCACGCAGCCAGCTATGAATGGAGCTGACACGAACAAGCCAGCCGTGCAAGGAGCTTGTTGGCTGTGGATGCAGCTCATGCTGATGGCGCTTACGGCGTGTTTCCCAACCCCCTCTGCGCTCGATTCGCCGCACGGCAGGGCGCACTGACATTCCTGCCCAGCCTGCACGTCAGTCCGCAGCTGATCAGCCTGACCAGCTTCGCGCTGTCCCTCCTGCTGGTGTTCCGCACCAATGCCAGGTCAGCGAGGACGTTACATGGGGTGTTGTGTTGGGCGTGTGGGCATGAGAGAACAGCTAGCAGCCTTTCCCCGTGCACGTGCCTTATCTGCGCCATGCACGCATTGTATTGTCAACAGTCAGGCTCTGCCTTTAAGGCGAGCTGGTGCGCATCGCCTGTTGCGCTGTATCGCTGGCCCGCCCAGCCCCGCGAGCACACAGAAGTCGTGCTTCCCACTCGCTGGCTGTCTCCAGCAGCCCGCTGCCCGTGCCCCTCCCAAACCTGACCCTTCTGCAGCTATGAGCGATGGGACGGCGCCCGCAAAACGTGGGGGCTGATAATAAACCGATCCCGGGACATTGTTCGGCAGGTGCGCCAGATGGGATTGCAAGCGGTTGAGTGGCGGTTAGGAGCCCCATTCCGTGCCCTATTGTGGCCTGGATTGACCCAGCAGCCATGGGCGCGACGGCTTCTACTGCTGCTTGATTCAAAACCGGCATTCTGCAGTCCGCCCAGTTGTTCTCTTGCTGCCTTTTCCTGACCTGCCATCTTATTAATGGGTACGTGAATGCCACACAGTACATCTATGCAGCATGCATGTGCCCTCGGCGAATCCAGTATCAAACCCTCCAAGTACCACCGCCGCACCCACCCTCCTGCCCCCAGGGCCTGACCCACATACCGCGCGATAAGCCGGACCTGCGAGCCATGCTGTGCCGTTGGGTGCCGGCCTTCTCCAAGGCCCTCATGTGCCACCTGCGCCGCGACAAGAGCCTGCGCCAGGAGCTGCAGGTCGGCAGCTCGTGAGGGGCCCCGCTGATGAAGATGCTGATTTCTACACCCTGTACATGCAGTGCTCATGACTGACTCCAAATTTGATGTCTGGTGGTGTGTGTGCTTGTCTATGTGTGTGCGCGCGTGCACGCACGGACATTGCATTACATCCTGGCCCACTCACCGAGGGCACTGAAGGGGTGCTCGCCCTGTTGTCGCCCGACGTTGCTGGCTGGGCGTCCTGCTCTTATGGCGGCTGCCGCCTGCCCCGAACACTCCTGGATGCCAGCCCTGCTGGCCTGCCTTTCCCTTGCTGTGGCTTAGCCGAACCCCTTTCCACCAGCTGAGCCCTGGCTGCGCTCATTCCCCCAAAACCTCCTGACTCCTCTCCCAGGGTGTCCTGCTGCCCGCTGAGGTGGACGAGGTGATGCGCTCCCAGCACCGCCCAAACTACGTGCTGCAGGTAAGGGCTTGCCAGTCGGTGGGGTGTAGGGTCGCCTAGTTGCAAGCAACCCTCTCAGCAAGCGCGGCAGGTAGCCTGGCCGCTCTGTTCAAAGCACCTAGCGCAAGCGCGGGCTGCCTGTAAACTTTTTTCTCACCCCAGCGGCGGGCACCTTACAATCAGACGCATGTGCGTCTAAACCCTCAACCCTCATCACGACGAGAAATCCCTTCCGCCCCCCCCCCCCCCCCCCC
>NW_014013529.1:34453-43144 GCF_000611645.1 Monoraphidium neglectum
GCCTCCAACACCCCACATGACGTGCATAGGTGCTTGCCGAGATCATCCGCACCGGCCGCGTGCGTGCACCCGCTGCAATCAGGATGGAGGAGAACCTGACATCCTTTGAGGACTGCCTGGGGGGCTGCGAGCGCGTGCTCAAGACCCCCATCCCACTCAGCTACACACGGTGCGCACGCGGCCAACATCTCACATGCCATCTCACCCAAAAACGCCTTGGTTGATTTCACGGCGCACTGATGCGTGATCGCACAAGGGACTCGGCGCCCCCCACGCGGACCGCGGTCTGTGCGGCCACCTCGCCTCCTCCTCGCAACCACCACCTCGACCCTCCAAAATCTGGCACGCATCAAACTGCAGGCACACCAGCCGCTCCCTGATGATCTGGCTGACGCTGCTGCCGTTTGCGCTGGTCAGCACCTGCGGGCTGGCCACCATCCCCCTGTGCGGCTTTGTCGCCTTCCTCCTGCTGGGTGAGACCATCCGTAAGTCTTGGCTGTGCTCGATCTTGCCTGGTTTTGCTACTCCGTTGCCACCAGGTAGGCTGACTGTGGTGTGTAGGCCCATTTCATAAGTATGATCAAGAACATGCGCCATCACACTACATGTGCCAAAAATGTGACTCTGCCTCACACACCCGCGGCCGTTTGACCAACCGTTTAGGCATTGAGGAGATTGGTGTCTCGATTGAGGAGCCCTTCAGTACCCTGCCACTGGCGGCGATCTGTGGGTCAGTCCTGACCAATGTGCGGGAGCTGCAGGCGACCCACGCCGCCGACACGACTGGGAGCAGCGCTGCAGACGTTAATCCCCTGCCCCTGTCGGCGTCGCAGCTGGTGACGCGCTACGGCGTCGCGGCGGCCGAGGCTGAGGTCAGGGGCATGGACGTGGCCGTGAGTGGCGCTGCGGCCGCGGCGGCAGCCATTCGTGCGGGTGTGCCGGGCAACCATGCTGTGTGGCCGCAAATCAGGGCAGGGTTAGCGGCTGCGCAGTCGTGAGGGCCCAGGTGCACGCCACGTGCTGGGATGCATTCAAGGCCTCTGAGCAGATCGCTGTCAAACTGGCTGACAAGGAAAGGCGGTGCATATGCCCGTCCGTGTCAGCAGTCAAAACTTGCTTGGCTCACGCGTGCTTGGCTTATCCAGCGCACTCGAGTGCAACTTGCCTCGAGAATCACGTTGTTTAGCATTGTGCTGAAGTTGAAGATTTCTATTATTACTTTCACAGTTGTGATCTGGATGCCAGCATCGCGAAGCCGCCAGGTGTGCAGTTTGAGAACTGCGTTGCTTGTGCACAGCCATCATTTGGTTGTTCAAACTGGCTGCATGCTAGATTTTCAGGATGAATGTATGCATGGGACATCGTGATAATGCAGGTAGGCATGCACATCCAAACCACTGGATGTTGCAGCCATACCCTGCATATCTTTTCCACAAAGAATGTATAAGTCGTCAAATTCATGCTATCCACCTTCAATGATATGTCTCACCCATTCCCACAAAACCTTTGTGCTTGTAGCTGACCATTTACGGCCGACCCAGTTTATTCTTTACTCTTTGTGCAGCGACATCTGAGCATCAGTCATGCAAGTGGCTGTATTATTGTAACAACTTGCAAAGTTGCCCAATATAGCAGGCAATGTGCATCTCGGCCCAACCGCACATACGTAACTGTGAATCCCTGCTCATCAAGTTGCGACAGATGTGCTTGCATTGCTTGGTGATAAGCTGATGACCCTTCCACAAAGGCTGTTGCTGACGTGTTGTCAGCTCGGGCACAGGTGCGATTGCATTTTACAGCACCTCGTTTTTTTCCAAATTGACAGGCATCTCAAATAAAGGCTTCGTGGCTCCCACATGAGGCCACCGAAACGCGGTCTTGGCAAGCCTGGCTGGCATCAGCAGGGTGCCACAGCGAGATTTTACATTCACAACCTGCAAGAAAACGTCTCTGCCTGCTTTCAAAACGCTGCCTCATGTACTGGTAACCACCTTGACCTCGATGAACATGTGTGTATCCAGCATGTTCACGGTCAGTGCACAGCAGGCTAGAAGGCTGGCAGGGCCGTACCGTATTCAAACGTCACTACACATGCACACTCCGATGATCCGAAACCTCCATCACCAACCGAGCCAGGACACCGCGGCCCCAAAAGCAATGCATGCAGCACGCGGCTCAGGTGAGCCATTCTTGCATGGTTTGTCACCGTAAAACCTACCACGTCGGGTTACGGCAGGTGTGGACCTGTCGGCGAACCGCCCTTGCCGTTGCGTGCGAGGTCCTAGCTTAAATCCTGGCCGCACTGGACACAACATCACAACAAATCGTCACTTTCTAAATTGCACACATCGCAGCATACGGAACAGACTAAACAACATCGTGACAGCCGTGTGTGAGGCTTCGTTGCCGCGCACTCGCGTTCCACCCCGCGTTTGAGATACAGACATGCAAACAAGCTTTGCGGCAAACAAGATGCAGCATGCTGCCCGGCTTCAGCACGCCGCTGCGGCGCCCCAGCTGATGCGGCCACCAACACACCAACGGGCGCTGTGCGCGACCATCAGCGCGTACGTCAGGAGCATAGAGAAGGGTGATGACCTGGCCAAGAATCAGCTCTGTCATGTCAAGCGCGCGTCTGTGCGCGCCAAGGCGTCAGCCAAGGACCCCAGGGTGCGAGTTAATCGGACCTCCAGCTGCACCATCCGATGCCACTGCCGCTGCTGCTTTGACTTTTGGCTGCCAATGCCACCGCTGCTGCCGCAACTGCACGAGTCGCTGCCCCCATGGCCCTGCAATAGACTGTGCGTGCTTCGGCCCCAGTGGCACCATGCCAGTGCTCGGCACCCAACCAAAGCGATGCACACGGAAGCTCGCACAGCCCTTTTGCGTGCCCTGTACCCCTTGCGATGAGACGTAGCCTCCAACAGACCAGCAAGAATCCCATCCCTGGTCTGCTCCAACCCCACACGGCACCTTGCCTCAGCCTTTGTCCCCAACCCCACCCCACGACCCACCACTCATCACAGGTGTTCGATCACGACAACTGGGACGTCCACCGCAGCACCACGCGCCACGCGCGCCACATCGCGGGCCTGTGCAGGTGTGCACGCTTGCTGTACGCTGCAAAACGCCAGAAACAGCCGCACGGGCTGCTGGTGACGGTCGGGTGTGCGCGGCGAAGGGCTCCCCGTTCGCGCCTGGCTGCGCGTTGGAGCTTTTCGACCCTCACACGGCGGTACATCGTCCCTCCCGCCGCCACTGACACCTGCAGGTCCCAAACTGTAGCCAACCTGGTGCGGCCCCTGTCGTACGTCATGGGCGTGGCCGTCACGGTCGTTGCGGTCGAGGCGCTGCGCGCGGTGAGCGGTTGCCGCTGCTGGGCCTGCATTGGCGCTCACCGTGACCAGGCGGCTGTGGAGCGGCCAGAGCTGGCAGTGCCTCAACCCAAGCGCCCGCCTCTCTGAATTGTGTTGTCGTGGATGTTGTGACCTGTGATTCGGAGCAGCCTCGGATAGCCCCGCAGCTGAAGGCCGAGAGCCATCCACCCCTGCCTTCCCGCTGCTCCCATGACACCTCCCACTCAACTACCCCTTCGCATTTCTTTTGCAACACACTGCTGTCTCCTTGCAGGCCGGCTGCGCGCCTGCATTTCTGCCCAGCCTGCAGGTCAACTCGGCGCTCTTCGGCCTGACCAGCTTCGCCCTGTCACTCCTGCTCGTCTTCCGCACCAACGCTAGGTCAGCGCAACCGATCAGATAGGGGTGTCGCTATGCTGCAGGTGCAGCAGCATCCCGAGGCGCGCACCCTCCACCGCATGCCCGCGCATGAGCAAGCTTCGCTCGTGCCTGCCCCTGTTGAAGCCTGCTGGCAGCGCGCTGCGCGGCATCACGCGCAGGCCGGTGTGCGCGCTTGCGTGTGACGGCTAGAAAGTCAACGGGGGTTTGACCGGGCCGTTTGCCTGCATCGTGCGTGCATGCTGTCTGTATGCCTCGCGCGCTGCCCACTGAAACCACAGCCCCGCCACGGGCTGCTCCCCCGGTTCGCGTGACCCGCTGACTGCCACTCGCATCATTCACGGCCAAACCCAACCCGCATGCAGCTACGAGCGGTGGGACAGCGCCCGCAAGATGTGGGGTCTGGTGCTCAACCGCTCCCGCGACATCGTCCGGCAGGTGCGCCCGCGTGCAGCAAAAAAGGGACCCGCAGCGTTGCTCACCCCGCCTCCAGCCACTGCCAATGCCGAGTTGCGGGGCTGGCCCTGCTGCAGGCATGGGCGCGGCACTGGCAGCCGCTTGGGTGTGAGCCCGCAGCTGGGTCGCACCAACCCGCGTCCCCTGAAGCCGGGTCCTGCTTCATTGCACAGCCCCCAGAGCCGGCCTCTGTCCCACCCACCACCTAAACCAGCTCGTGTATGTTGCTGTCTTGTTTAACCCAATCGACCCCTACACAGCACCTTCGTTTTTATAAATGTCTCGCCGCACCCACCCTCGCGCCCCCAGGGCCTGACCCACATACCGCGCGACAAGCCGGACCTGCGGGCCATGCTGTGCCGCTGGGTGCCGGCCTTCTCCAAGGCTCTCATGTGCCACCTGCGCCGCGACAAGAACCTGAGCCAGGAGCTGCAGGTCGGCCGCGTCTTGGGTTTTGCACCCACAGTGGTTTTGGGTGCGGAGCAGTGCTGAAGCATGCATGAGGGGGCGGCGACCTGCATCCGCGAAGGACGACTGCCAAACGGGGGGCCGAGGAACAGAATCCGTCGCTCAGAACGCACGTTGCGGCTGGGGCCCTCTCCATTTCCTTTGGCGGCAGCTTGCTTGGCAGCCCCAGAGCCCCACCCTATCGCAGTAATGCCGCAGGCGCCTGGTCGTCTCGTGGTCTGCGTGCCCTCTCCTTGCTGTCGCGCAGCCGACCCCAATCTCAACCTGCTGAACCCTGGTCGCACTCACTCCCAATAACCTCCTCACCCCTCCCCCAGGGTGTCCTGCTGCCCGCTGAGGTGGACGAGGTGATGCGCGCCCAGCACCGCCCAAACTACGTGCTGCAGGTGAGGGCTTTCCGGGGTGCAGGGGCACTTGGATGGATGCTGTCCAAGTAACACGTGATCGCCAACGCATCCCTGCACGCGGGGCGGGGCACCATCACTGATGCTCGCGTCGGCAGCAGCCCGCGCGGGCGGCGACCCGCCTGGAACAGCTGATGCTCAGCACGTCAACCGCTTGCCCCTGGCGCGGGCGCTGCCTGCATTGCCACAACCGGCTGTGCGTCCCTGCCGCTTTTGCTCTCCGACGAAGACCCCCCTCACGGGGGGAGGTAAACCCTAAACCCTAATCCTACACACACACACACACACACACACACACACACGTGACATGCACACACACACACACTCACTCTCTCTCTTACACACACTTGTGACACGCACCCTCAGGTGCTGGCCGAGATCATCCGCACCGGCCGCGTGCGCGCGACCGCTGCGATCAGAATGGAGGAGAACCTCACATCCTTTGAGGACTGCCTGGGGGGCTGCGAGCGCATCCTGAAGACCCCCATCCCACTCAGCTACACGCGGTGCGTGAATGGGCACTTGGCACCCGACGCCGCCCCGGCACCACGCCCATGCTGAGCAAGGGGTCTGCGCAATCGTGCACCAATGCTTGCTGCGTTGCTCACAGCCCTTATGTCCACCAAAATGCCAGCCCAGCTCAGCCGCTCCCCACCACGCCTCCCAAATAGTCTTGCACATGCCATTCCCCCATCCACACACACAGGCACACCAGCCGCACCATGATGATCTGGCTGACGCTGCTGCCGTCCGCGCTGGTCAGCACCTGCGGGCTGGCCACCATCCCCCTCTGCGGCTTCGTCGCCTTCCTCCTGCTCGGTGAGCCCCCGCGCGGCTCCATGGCATTTGATGAAGGAATGTTGCTGCATCCAAACGACCTCACTTTGCATCATACATACTGCTGGCATGGGCCGCCCGTTGGGGACGGCTTGCCGTGTCAGCAGATGGTGCTTGCTAGTCCCCCCCTCCAGTCACCACACACAACACCAGAAACCACCTGACGATCACCGCTGTCGCAACCTCATACGCTGCATGAAACATTGCCAACCATGTGATCGTCCACCCAGGAATCGAGGAGATTGGGGTCTCGATCGAGGAGCCCTTCAGCATCCTGCCCCTGGACGCAATCTCCGGGTCAGTCCTGACCAACGTGCGGGAGCTGCAGGCGACCCACGACGCCGCCGCGGGCGCGACCGGCGCCGCGGACGCGGCACCCCTGCCCCTGTCGGCGTCGCAGCTGGTGACGCGCTACGGCGTCGCGGCGGCTGAGGCCCAGGTCAGGGGCATGCACGTGGGCGTGAACGGCGCCGCGGCCGCGGTCGCGGCCAACGGCACGGCCGTGCGGAGCACCCACGCTGTGTGGCCGCAGGTCAGGGCGGGGCTGGCGGCCGCGCGGGCCTGAGGAATGCGAAAAGGCGGTGTACTTTCTTTACTGTCTGGCACACATCAGCGTGCATCAGCAAGCCTGCATCGAGCGGTCGTGCAAAAATCAGAGGGAGCGCTGCGAGAAATCACACATCTGTTTTGGTAGCCATGCTTGTACATTGTCACCCCTGACTCACCCCATGCACGCAAGCGCAACGACCGCTGGGTGTGTGGTGCTGCTCGGTGTGACGCATGTAGGTTTGCCGGCTGTGGGGCCGCGACGGGGTCAGTGACATGGCCGCGAGGACAGAGCGCTTGGTCTTGAGATTGTCGGTTGCTGCGCGCCCCTTGCAACAAGGTCGCATGTGGCCACGATTATATCCCACCTTTACGCACGACTAAGTGATCAGCAGCAAAACTTGGTAGCCTGTGGCGGGTGGCAGGTCTGCGTCCGCTCGCTCTCTTGAACCCCTGTCTCTGCAGCACCTCAACTTTCTCGCCCCAAACGTTTGCCGCGGGCAGGCGCGTTCCGCACCCTCCCGTTTTATTCACACGCCAAATTTCTTGAGCCCTAGTGTTTGCATCACACCAGAGAGGGCGCTTGCTTTGTACAGCTGCGCCAAACCAGTAGAGGCATGCACACTAGCCGTTGAGCGCCGATCGTTTCGCCAGTGCCAAACCCCAAACGCTCCGCGCTTTGCCTCTGCCTCAATCCGTGTGTTGCCCGTCTGTCAATCTGCCCTGCCACAATGGAGCGGGTGCCTTATCTGTTTTTCAGCCCTGTGCACAAATGCAGCAGCCCAACAATCTGTGTTGGAGACCAAGGCTTACTTGTGTCCCTGCGAGTAACAAAGTATTACACCGACGTGCCTATGTGTGTGTGTGTGTGTGTGTGTTGGTGGGCCCTGCAGGGCCTGCAGGGAGAGACAAATGCTACGCGACAAACTTCACCGAAGCAAGCATTGGGCGTCACGTCGTTTTTGCAACCTGCAAGGACGGACAAGGCACTCTCCGCGCTGCAAAAGCACCAGGCAGCCGTATTGGCAGGCGGGACAACAGCAGGGGGGTCAGAAAGGCAGCATGGTTGCGTTGCAGGTGCATCATTCTGTCGCTACCATTCCACACATTTGCAGCAGCTGCTAGCAGGGCGTACAAGGGATGCGTTTGCAAACGGGCTGGCATTGAATTCACAGGCGGAAGGAACAAGGTAGATGTGACATGATGCCGGCGGCGTGGCGGCCCGTCCTGCGGCGGCCCTGCCAATTCCAGTGTCGCGCGTGTGTGGTCCTGAAAGCAACAAAGCACCTGCCGCTATTTCACAATCGCTAAATATTAAACAATCCAGCAGCTTCAGGAAGTTGGACCAACACCTGCGTGCATGCCGCATCTGCATGGCATCACCACCACAGCAGCGGCCCATAAGACAGCAACCAGCAACCCCTTGCAGTAAAAACTTCACAGCCGCAAAGCAGAAATTGCATGCCATTTTCCTGCTGGGAAGCTTATGCACAAATCAAGCAGCCGCCTGGATCTCGTCTGAACCTCCCATCCGGTGACTGTTCTTCTCTTATATGGTCAATTCACATCTATCACCGCAGGTTCTGGCCGCGAACGACCTCGGCCACACCGGGACGCGCCCCCTCCTCGCACCCCGGCGGCACCAGGCTAACGCCCCACGCGGCGCCGATCCTGGGCCCCACGCGCAGCGCCTCTGCGACCCATTCCCCGTGGCGGCCGGGCTGCAGGTGCCGCTCAGCTTCCAGGTACGCCTGCATGTATAAGGGCAGGCAGCCAGCGTGATCGGGTCCGGCGCACGCGACGACGGGTGCGCAGTGGCCGTGGGCAGCATCCATCGCGTTCGAAAGGGGTGCGGCCTGGGTTCTCCGGCAGAGTCGCGCCTGCTGCGTGCTGCATAGGTCGGGCGACCGCCAGCGGCCCTTTCATGTGCCCATCGCGTGTGCAAGCGCATGGGCTGGCTGCACCTTGCGCCCCGCGCCGGGCGAAGGCAACCAAGACACGCTAAACGAGAGCCGCGATGCACCAGCGGCGCCAGCCAAAAACGTTTCGGCAATCCATTCATATTTGAATGTCGTTCATGCTGCAGTAAGCTTCGACACATAGCAGCATGATTCCATGACCCACCTGTTCGGCGTCCGCGTGATGTGGCAGGCGGTTCAGCGCGAGTATGCTGGGGTCCGCCACCGCCCCCGGGTCGCGCCAGCAGTGCTCCCATTGGTCCCAGCGCCCAAAGCAGACGGCCCCCC
>NW_014013528.1:0-1005 GCF_000611645.1 Monoraphidium neglectum
CCCCCGCCCCCTCACCCTCGTCCATGGCCATGATCATGTCCACCAGCGCCCTCACGATGCCCCAGCCGTGCTCCATAGACAGCTGGATCTGCCCCGCAAAGTCCCGCGGCTTGGAGGTCTGCACGTTGAGCACCACGTGGTTGGCGTTGTCGCGCGGCCCCGCGCGCGTGACGTAGCCCCACTTGATGGCCTCGCAGCCCGTAAGGAGGGCCTCCACCGTCCAGCGTGCCACCTTGGCCTTGTTGTTCTTGGCCTCCGTCAACAGCATCTGGGGGGTGTGTGGGGATGGGTGTGTGAGTGTGATTGAATGTGTGTGAAAGCGAGAGAGAGCAAGAGTGTGTGCGGAAGTGCGCGTGTGTTGTGTGCAGGGCGTGTGGGGAGGGAAGAGATATGCAAGGCGAGGAGGGGAAGTGGGTGTGGAGACATGTGAGCTGGACCCCCAACCCCCGCCCACTACAACCCCCAGGCACACACACACACACACACACTCTCTCTCACACACACACACACACACACACGCCCAAGCACAGACGAGCACCCAGCTCGCCACCAACCAGGGCCCGCCCTCTCACCCCGTCCCCCCCTCTCCCCCCCCCTCACCGATGCGCGGCTCTGGTCCAGCTTCTTGCGCCAGTCCGTCTCCTTGAGGTTCCACTCGTTGAGCGCCTTGATGGACGCCAGCTGCACCTCGCCCTTGGGGGTGGTCAACGCAGCGTTGACCTCGCAGCGCACAACAATGTCCAGACCGGGGGCCAGCTGCCACTTGCGGTACCTTTGTGGGTGGAGGGTGTTCAGGGGAGAAAGGGAGGAGCGTGTTCGTGAGCATTCGTGTATGTGTGCGCGCAGTCGCCAGCGGAGGCTAGTGCAGTCCCCGGCTGCAGCACAGGTGCGGGGGCGGGGCGATCCCCGAAGGGCCGCCCTGGTGGTCACCTGTATGCGGCTGACGCGAGGTCCTCCTCCTCGCCACCAGCAAAGGGGTTGGCCCCGCCAAGGTCGTGGCGGGGG
>NW_014013528.1:1368-14425 GCF_000611645.1 Monoraphidium neglectum
GGGCGGAGGTGCGTGGTGCCATCAGTGAGCGCGGGGGTGTGCGTGTGTGATGACCTGGCAGGTCGTGGGCCCGTGAGGTGCGTGGAGTTGGCAGCGCCACAACGCATGGCAGCTGACCCCAGCAGGGTGGCCTGTCGCGAGACGCCACCGCAGGGAGCCTCTACCACGACCAGCCCCCACCGCAACGCACGCCACGCGCAAGCGCGTGCCCAGCGCTGCCCGCCCCCCCGCCCCACCTTGAGCAGTAGCTGCTGTGAGAGTGACTGGTTGACCGCCGTGGCCTCGAGGGCCAGCTGCTGCACCCCGTTGATGTTGTCGCGGTCCTCGGGGATCTGTTGTTTCATGTGTGTGTGGGGGGGGGCAGGAAGTCGTGCGAGGCAAGCCAAACAGGCAGGATTCAGCCAAAAATGATGGTGAAAAGGCAGAGTGCGATCAAGCAAACTGTGTGTGTTGGCATACGTGCGTGCGTGGGGGGGGGGGTGCAGGCAAGGGCAATGGAGAGATCAAAGCAACCATAGAGCCGGCGCAGATGCTGTGGCAGACGGCGCAGCGCACGCTCTGCACACCCAAGCGGCCGCGCCCTGCGTTGGGGGTAGGCCCGGCCCTTGGCCCTGGGAGGCTGCAGGTGGTGTATGGCGCCGCACCTGCTCTGGGGCTGTCTCGTTAACCGTGAGCATGTCGAGGGGCCCCCCGTCACGCTTGTCGATGAACAGCTTGTCACCCACACGCGTGATGACGACATCCCAGCTGCAGGAGAGGAGGGTTTGTTTGGGGGTGGAGGCACAGGGGTCGGGGTGGTGTCGGTGAAGAGGGGCGGAGAAGAAGAAACACGCGCCAGGCATGGCGACCGCTCGATGTCTGGGGCGCGACGGGCCTGCAGGGCGGCCGCACCCGCACCGCCGCCACCACGTCCAATACCGCTGCAATCCCGGGCCAGGCGCGAAGCCGCCGCCGCCACTGCCGCTGCGCTGCCGCGGCTCGCAGCACGGCATGCCGCTCGCCAGTGTCCCGCGCCGCACATGGGCAGGCGTGGCGTGGTGCGCACCTGTACACGCTGCTCTTGGCGGTCATGAGTGTGGCCAGGATGCTGTCAGTGGCAAACACGCGGCCCGCGCCCTCCGCCGCCAGCTTGCGCACCACGGGGTCGTCGCTGGTCGTCACGTTGCGGAAGCCGCGCTGAGAGGGGGGGGGGGTGGGGGCGAGAGAGTCACCCGGGGGGGCAAAAGGCGGATGAGTCAGACCAGCACGTGGCAGGCAGAGGTATGTGCTGGGATCCGTTTAGGGGAGGCGGCGGCCACCCCGCCAGCGCTGCTGGCGATCCGCAGCCCGGAGAGGTGTCGCCAAGAGTGGTGCCTGGGCTTTGTCACCTTCGTCGCGCTGCCAGCCACCTAGCCGTGCTCACAGCTGTGCACACAGCCGTGCGGACAGCCATGGCGCGCGGCCCCCGTGCGCCCTCACCTGCGTGCGCTCCAGAGTCTTCTCCTGCCGCGCGGTGATCTTGTCGTAGGCCTTGTCGTAGAACTCGACAGACCCGTAGTCACCCAGGTCGGTGGGGTCACCCACACTGGGGTGGGCGGTTGAAAGGGGGGGGTGAGGGCGGAAGGTTGCAGGGGAAAATCTGCTGGCCTGGCCTGGCCTGGCCAGCACCATGCCGCCTGGCCGCTGCCGCACCCGCCGCTGCCGCCCTGGCCGGCTGCTGCCGCCTGGCCGCTGCCGCACCCGCCGCTGCCGCCCTGGCCGGCTGCTGCCGCCCAGCCGCTGCCGGTCGGCCGCGTCCAGTCAGCCAGTGCGCTCAAACGCTGCTGCTCACGCTGCCCTGCCAAGTGCCGCCCTTTGCAACGCCGCCATCCACAAGGCGCCGAGCAGCCGTCACCTCCCTCGAACCACCCCAGGCGACCCAGGTCGTCCTGGTGCAACCACTGCCGTCTCTCCCAGCCCGTGCCACCCAGCGGGCCCGCCAGACGCTCCACCCTGGTTGCCGGCAAGCAGAGCCGGCCTCAACACACCCCTTGACATTCCCAACCACAGCCCCGCGCACCTGCAGGACAGCTTTGCCAGGGCGCTGAAGGGGATCTGCTCCTTGACGGCCCACTCAGGCCGGATGTCCACGCTGGGGGCATACTGGATCTGGGGGGAGAAAGGGGCGCCGAGATGCAAAGAAAGGGGAGGGGGATGCGGGTCAAAGACATCCAACTGGGGCCACCATCGTCCCTACAAGTGCAGAGACACGGCTGCGTGTCCCACGGACTGTGTCTGCACGCTTGACACAGGCAGCGTTTCCAGCTGCCCAGCCGCGCTTGCCGCGCCGGTCTGATGCCCAAGTGCCCCGCCCCCCCCCCCTGCACGCCCCCAAAACAGGCTGCTCAAGAAGCTCACCCGCTGCTGATCATGCCTGAAGCCGCCAAAGCCGCCGCGGCCGCCGCGCCCGCCCTGCGGCCCCCTGTCGGTGGGCTTCTTCCGCTCCCCATCGCGCTGCTCGCGCTCGCGCCGCTGCTGCTGGAAGCGCTGCTGCTGCACGCGCCGCTGCTGGAACTTGCTGGTCTTCACGGGGCGGTTGTCCACGATGTGGAAGTTGTCCTCCTGAAAGGGGGGAATGAACCGTGTGTGTGTATGTGCGAGTGTGCGTAACAGTGAGTCCGCACATGTGAGTACATGTGCTCGATAACAACAAGCACATGATGATGACAAGTCCAATCAATGTCATTCAACACAGGCAAGGTGTTTGGGCCGCGAGGCGTAGATGCGGCACAGCGCGAGGACGCAGGTGCAAGGGGCTGGTGATACTGCCTCAGTCCCGACCACCAAGTAAAACGCAGCGCAAAGCACCAGGTGCCACGAGTGCCCCCACTGCACTGCGGTGCGCAAGCTGCGACAAGGGCGGCCGCCACCCATAGCCGTCGCTGCCGCCACTGCTGCCTATCAGCGGCGAGCTTTGGCGCCCTCGAACCAAAGCGCCATTGCTGGTGCCGCACCTCCTCATTCTGGAAGAACGTGAAGACCGTCGCCACCGGGTTCTGGCGGCCTGCGCATGGCCCAGACAGGCGACCCCAAGGTCCAGGTGCGTCAGCAACCAAGCTACTGCACATGCTGCTTCCAGAGCTGCAGGGCGTCAAGCCGGGTCCATGATTGGCGCCTGCACGCAACCAACACAGCTGCGCATGCCGAGCGTGCCGTGCCGCTGCGCCGGTGCAGCCATCCCAGCGAGGTGCCCCCCAACCACCCCTGCGGCTGCTGGGACCCACCGCTGTACTTTTGGTTGTACTGGTTGGTCCAGTCAGCCGCCTTGCCCAGCTTGTCCGTCTTGCTGAAAGGCGCAAAGGGCACGTCCTGTGCACACGCAAGACGTTGTGCACAGGGCCGGAAACGCCGCACAGCGTGGCGGTGAGCGGGTAGATGGACAGGACATGACCACTGCCGAATGCTCGACGCGCAGCCTGGAGCGCAGCACCTACTGCTGCAAGCAGGTTGCCTGCCGAGGCAGTCCACAAGAGCTGCATGCGTGCGGCACAGCAGGCTGGTGCGCGACGCCTGCGGCGCGCGGCACTGCTAACGACGCTCATGCTCGCGGCACGCTGCAGCGCAGCTTCCTGCGCCCCCAGCAACAAGTTTTGCACCATCTGCGTTCTGCATGCAGCCTCGATCGAGCGCTGCAGCGAGGCTGCGCACCTTCAGGTGCGGCGGGATCGACTCGGACGAAGGCCCCCATCCTTCTGCATTGTCAGAGATGTCTGGCACCGCGAATGGCAGGCCAGCCATGTGAACGAGCGTCCAGTCCTCCTGAGCCAGGGTGTAGATCAGGCGGCGGTCCGCGGTCTTCAAGAAAGTAGAAGAGGTACGTCAGGGTTTTATACGAGTCGAGCAAAGACACGGATGGTGACTCGCACCGAGCTGAAGGCAACTCGCACCCACTGCAGAGGCCTCACCCACTCCTGCAGCACCCGGAGGTCGAGGTCAGCAGCAGTCAGGGCCCTCACTTTCAAAGCAGCCGTGCTAAAGCGGTTTATCACTTGACAATCGTCTTCGTAGTGTTGAGTGCGATTTATTGTGCTCACCAGAATCGTGATCAGTGCTACAAATAGAACGTCAGGGCGACAGCAGCACTCCAACACCGCGCGATCGCGTTCACAAGTATCACACGAGCATACTCCAGTCCCACTACCAGCGACCAACCTCCTCTCTGTTGCGCAAGCGCACACACTGCGTGCGGCGCTGTACTCCACGCCCGTCCTGCTCCCTGCCCGAGACGTGCGTGCACGTGCAGTCAGGGCTGCTGCACATCTTCATCTGGGTTATAGGTTGTCAACAGACGGTCGAGAGGCGGCGCAGCACCCGCAGAGCCCGAGATGCTGCTCCAGCATGTGGGAGGGCTCTCCAGAGCGCGCATTGTGCTGGCATCTCAGTCGCCCAGGCGCCGGGAGCTGCTGAGCTCCATTGGGCTCAAATTTGAGGCGAGTGCACCAAGATGTCAATATCGTACCTTGCAGGTGCCAGTGTCATGGCCTGCAGCAAGCAGCGGTCCCTGGTAGCGCTTTGCATGGGCACATGGGCGCCTCAACCGACTCACTGGATGTTTGGCCGCCACCCGATCAGGACAGGCGCGCCGCTGTGAGTCATCCCCCTACCCCTGCTGATGCTCCGCCCCTGCAGGTGTGCGTCTCCACGTTCGATGAGACGCTGCCCCACAACGACTTCACGCGGGCAGAGCACTATGCAGTCGAGACGGGTGCGCCACAGCACCGCCACCCCCTCCCCCGCTCCCCGTGCCTGTTACGCACAGCTCAGTGGAGCACCGGGCTGGGTGAATCCCGGGGGGCTGCAGCGGCGCTTGCAGTGGGAGTACGCATGACGGGCGCTGCAGTGCGCACATGTGAGGCGCAAGGACCCCGCCCATGCACCTGACTGCCGGCCCCCCCTCACCAGCCGCCGTTCACGCCCCCACCCGCAACACGCCATCTGACTGAGCGCGGCCCCACCCCTTCCCGGCCGCCAGCGCGCCACAAGGCGATGGATGTGATGCACATACTGGAGCTGAACAAGAAGCCGGGGGACAGGTGGGGCGGGGCACTGTGCACACGAGGGAGGCAAAAGGAAGTCTGCAGCGACGATGACGATGGCCGGCAACGTACATACAGCGTCGCGGCTGCCGTAGCTGCAGGAGTCGTCGCTGAACTCCGCCGCGGTCCCACGCACATGCTGCCGCCAACAGGACGTTGTTGTTGGCGATGGCCCACCCTCAGCGCTGTCGCCCCTTTTGCATGCCGTGCAGCATCTCAAGCACCCGCTGCGACCTACCTCCCTCTAACCCACGCCCCTCCTCTCCCCTCCATCCCCTTCAACCCACCCCATCCCCCTGGGGCCCCCCCTCCCCTCCCCCTCACCCCCTCCTCCCTCTCCCCCCAGGCCTGTTGACCTCATCATCAGCGCAGACACAGTGGTGGAGGCGGGCGGCAGGATACTGGAGAAGCCGGACGACGCGGCACACGCAAAGCTCATGCTGCAGAGGTGGGGTAACTTTTCCTCACGGCAGGGCTTTCAGCGCAGGGAGTGGGGGGTGACGCATTTGTTTTGGGAGGGGGGGTCGTGTTGATTGGGGATGCAGAGCGGGGAAAGGGAACCTTTTGGGGGGGCAAGGGAAACCCCTTGCCCCCCCAAGGTGGGGATATGCTGGGGGCAGCTCCGTGGCAAAGAAATAAACAGCGGTGGGGTCACTTGCTGGATTTGGGTTTCAACACCTGTCGGGCTGCTGGGGTGGTGCGGGCGCGCTGCAGGAAGGCCCGAAGCACCCCAGAGCACCTCAATGCAGCAGCGGCCTTTGCTTTGCAGTGACCCCGGCTGTGCGTCAATGCGCTCGCTGCTCCCGCTTTTCAGACCCCTCGACCTCACTGCACCGCCCATCTCATGGCTGCCCCCCTCATGCCCCCGCCCCACCTCAGCCTGAGCGGCACCCTCCACCACGTGCACACGGGGGTGGTGCTGGTGGTGCCCCAGCTGGGCCCCGCGGCGCGCGTCCCCCCCGGCTCCCAGGACAGCCTGGAGGAGGGCTGGCTGGTGCGGTCCTTCAGCTGCAGCACGCAGGTCGAGTTCGAGCGGCTGGACAACGACACCATTGACGCATACGTCAAGAACGGTGGGGGGCGCGCGGGGGGGGGGGGGCGCCGGCGGCCGGGATGCAAAGGGGATGAAGGGGGGGTGTGACTTTCCGCCGGCGCCGCGGGCGAGGCCGGGCGACCCGGCTTTTGTCGGAGTCGCGGCCGGCCAACGGACGGAGCGTGAGTGTGGATCTCCGGGCGGCCTTTCCCTGTTGTGCTCAATGCGGTGTCAGAAACTGCAGCGAATGCCTCTCCGCCTGCACACGGATCATCACCATCACCGTCAAATTGCCGCGCAGGGGAGCCGTTTGGCAAGGCGGGCGCGTACGCCATCCAGGGCCTCGCGGGGTCCTTTGTGCGGCGCATCGACGGCTGCTTCTACTCTGTTGTGGGGTTCCCCGTCAACGAGTTCTGCAAGCAGCTGCTGCGGCTGATCGACGAGGGCCACCTGCCCCTGGATGAGTGACCGCGCCGCCGGGGCCTATGGGCGCCTTTCTGGGTGAGCTCTATCTGGCGCGCACGCCATTGAATGGACTCCAGCACTGTCCATGCTGCCCAGCGTGGCCCTCTGCAGGCGCGCCGTTTCCGCTGCAGCCGCACGAGCGGCTGGCTGGGCATTGTCGCCTGTGCCATGCAGAGTTGAGTGCGCATGCGGCTGCGGACCACGTGAACAGCCGTTGTCAGCACGTTCATGATGTGCGTAATTCGCCCCCGCATGCGGTCTGTTGCAGCAGCCAACCGGGCGCGCAGTGCTGGCAGGCACTCAGCAAGTGCGATTGTAACCCCTGCTGCTGCCGCAGTGGCTGTGTTGTGCGCTGCTTCCAGCGCGGTGTAACTCCAATTTCATACACGCAACACTGGGCACCTCCACGGCCGCAAGCGCCAGAGCAGCACCGTGCTCTGACACCACTGCAGCAGCAGGCACGCACAGCCGGCCCTGATCCTTTCTTGTGGCTGTTTGCGCGTCAACTGCTGCCACGCCGCCACGCGGTCAGCAGCTGCGCTGCTCTGAAGCCCGCTCCCAAAACAAGTTAACCCACCCTCTACTCGTCCGCGGGCTCCTCGCCCTCCGCCGGCGGCGCCGGCTTGCGTGGCAGCTCGCGGCTCTCCACGAGGGCAGCGTCATATTCCTTCGACACCTGGCAGGGTGACGGGGGGCCGCAGGGGGGAGGCGAGGTCGTCGGCACAGTGCGACGCTGTGGCTGCGATTGAGTTCGGTCCAGGAGGGCAGGGTGCCGCTGGGCCCCCCTTGCAGGGAAAGGTGGCCACCTTTGCCGCAATAGCCGTGGCCATGGAAGAAGCTGCACAGCAGACCAGCTATCGCTGCGACGACACGGTTGCCGTGAAAACGCGCCCTGGCATGGCGCATGGCCCGGCTGTGGATTGGGCCCCCTCTCACCGGCGGCGGGGGCAGGGGCACAAAGGCGGCGTTCTTGACGCCCCAGCCGACGTACACGTTGGTGAAGCGGCTGCCCTGGCACGCGCAGAAGGCGCCCGGCCACTGGTTGCTGCGCAGCCCTGAAGGGGGGTAGGAAGGGAGGGCAGCCGTGCTTGCATCGTGATTGGCTGGCATGGCTTGTCCGTCACCACGCCCACACAGACACCGGGATTGCCTGCCGGCAACAAGTGCTGGCGGGTGCCGGCACAGCGCGATGTGATCGCTCGCACACCCTTGAAAGCGCTGCTGCGCAAGGCAGCCGAGGCGCATTGCGGCAAAGCTCGTGCTTCGAAACCAGGTCGAGCTGCAAAACAGAATCAGCGGGTCAAAGGTTGTCGGCCCCTCTAGCGCGTAACGTCCGACAACCGCCCACCCACCTGCCACCTGGTACTTGGCCTGCTCCGCGGCGCTGCTGAACAGCGGCGTCCACGCGGCGCCCCCCAGCACTTCCCCGTCGCCCTCCGCCGCGGCCAGCGGCTCGGGGCCCTCCTCCTGCGGTGGATGTGATGGATTGCAGCGGCCCTTTAAACATGCAGCCCCATGCAACGGTATTCACCCGCCCTGCGATCTGTTGAAATGCAGTTTCAGTGCATATCCGGTCGTGTCAGCGCGAACCCCCTTGCGCAGGCCGCGCGTCGCACCTGCTCCTCCTCTGTCCACTCAAAGGTGTCCTCCTCCCCCTCTGGCGGCTCCCTCTTGTGCACCGCGCTCCGCCCCTGCGCCTTCAGGTGGGGGTACCTGGGAGGCAGGCGGGCGCACAATGGCAATGCGGCATGCACAAGCGCCGGGGCGTGCGTAACGGGCCGAGGAGGCGCGACCAACAGCGGGCCGCCATTCGCACTGCTGCGCACCACAATGAATCCCGCCACAAGAGAGACGGGCAGAGGGGCTAAACACAGCGCTGTCGTTGGCTGGTGGCCACCCAGCTCATTCCCAAGCCAACACAGGGCGCCTGACCCCCGCCCCCCCTCCGCCCAGCGCACCTGTGCGCCCAGTTTGCGGGCGCCCCCATCTCCCTGTCGGGCAGGGGGGTCCACTCCTCGGCCTTGTCCAGGCCGCCGTCCTCGTTCACCACAAACAGGCCCGCAGGGCACAGCACCGTCGTCGCCGCGATGCGCGCAATCTGCGGGGCGCAGCGTGTGCGGGCGGTGGCGAGGTCGTCCAGTGTGCAATGCAGACATATTAGTGTGGTGAGACAAGATTTCCGCCCGGCAGGTGACCTGTGTCGAGCCAGGCACTGGCCGTCACGTCCGCATCACGACTTTGACCAGCCAATGTGTGTGGGCCTTGGACCCGGTCCTTCATGTCAGGGTCGAAGACAGAATGCGCACCCCCCCTTCACAGCCTTCTACGTGGCAAATCCAGGACCCTGGATATCACCAAAGTGTGAGGGCCGCACCTGTGCGCGCAGATAGTTGGCCTCAGTCCCGGGGAAAACGGGGTAGCTCGACACCTGGGGGGGGGGAGGATATCAAGGCGTCAGTGCAGGGGTCAAGAGTGCTACGTGGCGCTATCATAGCCTGCAGCAGGACCTTTAGCACAACATTTTGACACAGGGCTTCTCATGGTCAACAATTTCAGTTCCAATTTGTGGACCAAACGCACAGCTACAGGGAGAGGTCGGGGGCGCGGGCGCTGTCGGTGCATGTACCTGGCTGGTGAGGCGGCCCGTGAGCAGCTTCTTGATGCGCCTCGCCGCCTTGACCTGCGCCGGCGTGACGTGCGGCAGCTGCGACAGGGCCCCGCCCGGGCTGCTGGCCGCAAAGTAGACGTAGCCGTTGGCGCCGCTGTTCCACTCGAGGGGGACCTCGCCCTCAGCTGCAGGGGGGGGAGGCGGGGGGCGGGGGCGAGTAAGAACACAGCATCCAAGCCTGTCAGATCCCAATACGTGCAGGGGCTGCTCATCAGGGCGCACAGGCAGCTGTGCAGGCTCATCCTGGACGTTGACGCTGTCTGCTGTGAATGGCGTGTCTGGAGGCTCGCCCATGCCAGCCCCCCTGCTCCCAGGATGACCGCCACGCATGACCGCCCCAGCCGCGCACCCAGCTGTGCCTCTGGCTCCGCGGGGGGGTTCTGCAGCGTGGTCTCAAACACAAAGTAGTCGCCATGGGTGCCCAGGAACTTGCCAAAGAATCTGGTTGGGCCCCGCAATAACATGGTGAGTGACACTGTGATCCCGGGAGTGCTACAAACCTGCCACACCATACCCCCACGCGCAACAGTGGTGGCGCCAAGCAAGCCGGCTGCAAACAGATGCCAAACGGGGCAGTCGCACGCGGCGCTGCGTGCAGCACTGGCAGTGTGCGCCACCCAGGACCTATTGGACCGTCCATGAACAGCGGCAGTTGGAAACGCACAGCCGAACAGGCCCACCTGACGGTGGCGACGCCGCGGCGCGGGTCCTGCCCCAGCCTCTTGGCGGCCAGCGCCACGTCGACCGCCTCGCTGCGGCCCAGGCCGACGCCCAGCGCATCAAACAGCGCCGCGTCCCCCTGAATATCCTCACACTCATACTGCAGGGGTGGGGGCAGGGTGCAGGGTGTGCTTGGCGCAATGAGGCTCGTGTGAAGGGGCTCAAGCTGGCGCTGTATGGCCTCCTGATACCGGTAAGTCATTGTTTGAGGCGCGGAATTGATTGCCAATGTACTACTCCCGCTCCTGCTCCCGCTCCCGCTCCTGCTCCCGCTCCCGCTCCCGCTCCCGCTCCCGCTCCTGCTGCTCCTGCTCCGTCCCGCTCCTGCTCCTGCTGCTGCTCCTGCTGCTGCTGCTGCTGCTGCTGCTGCTGCTGCTGCTGCTGCTGCTGCTGCTGATTCTGATCCTGATCCTGATCCTGCTGCTGATGATGATCATGATCTTGAATCCGTGCGCACCTCATTTGGCGTGTCCATGCTGATGGGCTCCCCCGTCTCCGGGTCGATGGGCGCATCGGCAGTGCTGCGAGACAGCATCCAGCATGGTCGCATCAGCTCGACGCCAGCATGAAGGGCTTTTGCGTGACAGCGGCCAGGACAAGCAGCGCAGACCACCATGCCTACTGCAATTCAGCTGACATTCCTCACCCATAGAGGCCCGCGAGCGCAACGGTGTTGGCGGCGTCTGCGGCAGACTGCACGCAGCACACAGCAGGGGCGGAGCAGTTGGACTGTCGTCGCTTGGGGTTGCGCGACTACTGCAGGCCGCAAATCGACCCTGCTTTAAATACCTCGCAAAGCAGCTGAAAGCTGCTCTTGCACAGCTCACGGCCAGTGCAGCTGGAGCAGTCGAAGCGCTGCTCCTGCGCAGTACTGTTCTGTGCGACCGGCCTGCACACCTGGGCCGGCGCCACTTGCGCAGACTCGCGCTGGTCGAAGCCCGCCTTCTTCACCAGCAGCGCCGTCTCCAACACGTCCACTGCATCTCCTGGTCTCTCCTCAAGCACCTGCGGAATAAATCAGGCTCGTCTTGTAAGCGATGGCGCGGAGCTCTCGCCGGATCTTGGCCATATACACCGGCGCACGCGTACCTTTACAACGAGCTTTGTAAGATGCTCGTACAGCGATCCACCTCCCACGGCGGGCACCCTCTGAATGAAGGCCAGGGCCTCCTGCGCTTCGGCCATAGCGCTAAGATTCCTGATAGTAGACCATTAAATTTGGAAAGTGCTTATGGCTTGATTCACTGCATCAGAATATAAGTGATGGGGTTAGATCACTCGCGGCGTTGACCACGTCAAGGACGCAGCGCCAGCACGTGATATTATATGATAAGGGATCACCTTTGGTGGCAAGTGACGCCACAGAATTTGTCATCGGCTGTTGAGCCGCCCAATCTCCTTGCAATGCCGTACCCGGTATCGCACATCCTGCCGCCGCCGCCGCTGCCGCTGCTGCTGCTGGAGCAGAGGCGTGCATGGTGTCTCGGACACTCTTGACTGGAGCGTGCACCTGAGGTCCTCTTTGTCCGCATATCCAGCTTGCAGCGTAGCCCGCAGACTTCTCGCAGTCTCATGACCTCCATATGGACTTTACAAGGACCACACCCTTGCCGTGCTGACTGCGACTGTTAGAGCTGTACAGGTTGAAGTTCCTCGGACGCATAACGGCACGCTTCATGTTTAGTGCGCTTATGGTACCGTACAGTACACCTCAGGCTGGGCAGCACTTCATTTTGTACTGGCAATGTGGCAGGGGAAACTTGACAAGCCTACCATCAATCTAAGTGCAATGAGCCTGCCTACCACAAAATGTCCGCATAAACGGATGCGGCATGCATACACATGAATCGCCATGCCCATGGTGGCCACTGCGCCACCTGGACCGCCAGTGCAGTGACGGCAGCCGCCGTGACTGGAGCAGCTCTACGACCACGTCTACGACAGTACCTCATGCTATTTTCGGGGCAGCGGCCATATCTAATATCGCAAAATCTTCTCTCCCGTAATAAGTATCACACTCATCGCCGTCTCCCGGCGTAGACTGGGCAAACTTGTGCGGCATCAGCGAGAGCAAGCCGCGCATATGCGCTTGTCCTGGTGTGTCATGGGATAATTGATATTCTTGTGCTGCGGATTCACGCTGCGATGCGCCTATCTTATCATGGCTTGCAACCTCGCAGGCGAGGAGGTGTTCGCGTTGCGCCGCTGCAGCGCGCCGCCGCCAGACAAATGCGCGTCGCAGCCGCCACGCCGGCCTGCAGCAGCTGGTCTGCAGCTGTGCAAGCGCAATGCTTCAGATGGTCTGGCCTCGCAGCCATGCGGTGCCAGGCCGGGACGCCGTTGCGACTGCTTCAGGGGCGGCGGCGCGGCATGCCATGTGCGGCGAGCAGCGCTGACATGACACCGGAGGAGGAGGCTGCTTACGAGGAGTTCAAGCAACAGCGCAGTGCGCACAGCTGTGGACTTGGGCGGTGCAATGCGCTTAAGAATATAGCGCACTGTTTGCTGTGGCGGCGGCGGTGGGTGCAGCTTGCTAGCTACAACAGTCTCCTGGCATCCACCGCGCGCCCCGCACACACCCCCCCCCCTGCCCACCGCCGCAGAGGCCGAGCGGCAGCTGCAGCGAGACGAAAGCAAGCGGCGGCGTACGTTCGACCCCCTCAGCGCCCGCCGCGGCGCGCCCGCGCCGAAAATCAGCAGCGCCCCTCCCCCAACACCCGTCGCTGCTGTGGGGCCCGCCAGCGGCGCCCCTGAACCCCCCACGCTGCGCCCCGCCGCGCCGCCAGTGGCGCGCCGGCCGCAGCCGCAGGCCTCGGCGCCGGCCTCGGACCCGCGTGCGGGCGCACCCCAGGATGACGACATTTCGGCACTGGTGGCGTCCATGATGGCGGACGGCGGCATCCCGGAGGTCGAGGTGCTGCCGGATGACGAGGACGAGCTCGCGGCAGAGCTGCGGCGCCGCGACGCGGCCGCGGCGGCGCGCGAGGGCGCGCTCCGGCGCCAGCGCGTCGCGGTGCCCGCGCGGCGGCGGCGGATGACGCCCGCGCAGCTGCGCGCCGCGGCGGTCATCTCGGCCGCGCAGCAGCTGGAGGCGGCGCCCGCACCCACGCCCGCGGC
>NW_014013528.1:14995-43849 GCF_000611645.1 Monoraphidium neglectum
GCCCGCACCCACGCCCGCGGCGGACGGCGCGGCCGGCACGGCCCCGGCAACTGGTGTGCGCGCGGCGAGCGCGGTCGGGCGTGGCGCTGACGCGGAAAAGGCGGATGCTGAGAAGCGGCTGCTGCAGCAGCTGGTTGGAGCTGACGAGGAGGACGAGGACGAGCTGGACTGGGACGCCCTGGGGCAGTTTGAGGAGTTCGAGGCGGCGGCCAAGCGGGAGCGCGAGCAGCAGGAACAGCAGCGGCAGCGGCGGGGCCGGCAGCAGCAGCAGCAGCGGCAAGCGCCGGCCCAGCCGCAGGCACCGGCTGCGGCAGTTGGCGCCTCGCAGCCGGCGCAGCAGCAACAGCAGCAGCAGCAGCAGCAGCAGCAGCAGCAGCGGCAGCAGCAGCAGCAGCAGCAGCAGCGGCGGCAGCCGCAACCGGCGGCGGCGTCGGCGCCGTCAGGGGCGCTGGACCGGGACCTCAATGAATTGGAGGGCCTCCTCAATTTGTTCGAGGCGATGGAGTCGGGTGGCGCGGCCGCACCCAAGCGCAAGGCCGCCGCCAAGGGCAGCGGCGGTGCAGCGGCAGCCGCCGGTGGCCCTGGCGGCGACGACGATGGCGAGCTGGATTGGGGCCAGCTGGAGAAGGCACTGTTGGGTGAGGGGTGGGAGCAGGACCTGATCGCTGAGCTGGCGGCAGACCTGGATGCTGCGGCAGAGGAGGACGAGGATGAGGACGAGGACGGCCGCGTCGAGGGCAAGGAGGCCACGCGTGTGCAGGGGGCGGCTGCGGGGCCTGCAGACGAGGCGGAGCCGTGGGCGGACGAGGTGACGACGCTGCTGCTGGGGCTGGTGATGCAGTCGCATGAGAAGTACCTGGAGAAGTGCGCCGAATGGGGGGGGGGTAGAGGGTGGCATGGGGTGGTGCGGCGTGCGACTGCGTGCCAGGTGTACTGCGCACCCGAACGGATTTCAGTCGGCCAGGCGCCCTGGGGCTCACGTCAAGGATTATGCCTGAGGCTCGCAGGGCTGGGCGCTCCTGCTGCTCTCTGATCTTCATGCAGCTGCCGCGCGTCGCTCGCCCTCGCCCGTCATCTCCCCAACCTCAACCCCTTGTACTCGCGACCCCAGGCCGCTGCTGCCGGACGCCGTCTCCGAGGAGGAGCGCGCCGCCGCGGTGTGGGCCGCGCCCTTTGTGCTGCTGGTGCTGGACGACAGCCGGCAGCAGCAGCTGGAGTATGCAAACGCGGCCGCGGAGCGGCTGTTCGGGCGCGGCTACCTGGACCTGTTTGGCACCGAGGGGCACGAGCTCGTGGCGCAGGACGAGGCCGCGCAGGTGGGGGCCGCGGGGCGGGGCGGGCCTGGCGGCGGCGCCGTGCTGCGCCTGCCGGGCAGGCGAGGCAAGGGGGGGGGGCCGGGCGGCGGCGCGCACGATTTTTCGAGGGGGCTGCGGTTGGACGCGGTGGCAGCACCTGAAAAGGCGGCGACGCTCGTGCCTTGGGAGATCACCGGGGTGAGGGCCTGCGAGTCACACCCCAACATGACATCGCCGCCTTGCCGCCCCACCCTCAAACCCCGCGCGACCTGAGGCAGGCGGAATGGGCGTTTGCGCTGCGGGACGCGGACGAGTCGTCCCGCCGCTTTGCGGTCGTCCCGCGCCTCGCGCTGGCCGCGGCCGGCGGGCGGCGCGTCGTGGCGCGCGACGCGGCGGTGTTCCGGGTGGACAGCCTGGAGGGCACGCCCGTGGCGCAGGCCGTGTTGATCAGGGAGTGGGGCGCGGAGTGACGCGGCCACACACGCCGCAGCAAAAGGACGGCATTTCCCAAGGGGTCCGGTCGCGGCGGTGGTTTTGTAATCGCCGCGGCGCTGCGGCAGGCGGAGGCCGTGTAAGGGATTCGATGCGCCAACTGCAACAGCACCGCACATATGGGTCATTTTTTTGTCATCAACCGTCAAAGTGGGAATGTCAGAGTGTATCTATCAGTGAACATAATTCAACGCGCCCACAGGCCTGAGAGGTAGATGCGCTTGCATCCCCTTGCGCGCGCCGCGCCGCATCATCAGGAGCTGGGGGCCTGGGCCCGCGAACCGAGGCAAGGCCTACAGTACGAGTAGCACAAGCAGGTGCCCAATGCAGGACCGCTGCTGTTGCTGTCTTCTGCAGCATACCTGGCCCACGCAGTTTCAGCGTGATGCAGGGGCAATAGGAGTGTATTTGTGCCCAGTGATTCCTTGAACGGTGAGTTTCATTGCTTTGACTCCGAGGGACCCGCAGCACGGGCGCGCTGTGCCAGCGATTACCTTCTTTTTGAATGATTTACATAGAAACACATTTTTTGTTTGCACTTTCGCCCCCACAGGGGCACACCACGAGTCCGCACAGCAACAAACAGGATTGGCCGCGTTCTCGCCGCCCGTCGGGTAGCTCGACTTGGACAGCAAACGGTTTCAAGTATTCGTGCTGCGTCAGTAGGTGCGTTTCGCAGCCTGCACCGCGCACCTGGCGGGCACGCGCGCGATGGCGCAATGGCGCGACCCTGACGCGCATCCGCCGTCCCGCCCCAACTTCGCCCCGCCGCGCGCCATTCGGCCCGCACCCGCGCCCGCCCCCTTGCACGCCCCCCAGGCATGTCCAGCAGCCATGCAGCGGCTCCAACGGCCGCCGGCGGCAGGCCAGGCTGCCGCGTGACGCCGCCAGGCAGCGGCGGTCCGTCGGTTGATGGGTCAATGGGCAGCATGAGCTACCTGGATGTGGACAGCTGCATGCTAGCTTCCAGCGGCTACCAATCCGCCAAGAACTTCCTGCTCCTGGACGAGCTGCCCTCCCCGCTCGACGCATGCGGCCCAGACCGCGGCGCGCCGAGGGGCGGCGTCCTCAGTCAGCTGCCCGCGCCGGGCCTGCTGCTGCCGCTGCCGGAGGACGACCCCACGGCTTGCGCGGGCATGCAGCCGCCCGCCATGCACCACAACTACCACCATGCGGTGGCGGCGGCGGCGTCGCAGCAGCAACCCCACCATCACCCTCTGGCGGGCGGGAGCTGCCGGGAGCCCGCCTTTGGGCCCGCTGCGCCTGCGCCGTTCGCGCCAGCCGGTGAACTGCAGCAGCTTCACGCATGGCAGAGCATGCTCACGCAGCAGCAACAACAGCAGCAGCAGCAGCCGTACTACCAGCAGCAGCTGCTGCTACAGCAGCAGTACACTCACATGCAGCAGCCGGCGCACGCGCACGCGCTGCCGCAGCCGCGGCGGGTGTACCAACTCGTCCTCTTGGACGACGCCACCGGCCGCCCGCTGCGCACCGCCACCGACGACGACGCAGCGCATGTCGCGCGTATGCTCGAGTCTGACAGCGGCAGCAGCGGGCTCAGCGCGACCGCCTCGCTGCCGCGCGCGATGTCGTTCGTCGGCAGCGCGGGCGCCGTGGCCGCGATGGCTGCGGCGGCGGGCAACGAGGAGGAGGAGGTGGGCGAGGAGGTCGGCGCGGCGGCGGCAGGCGGTGGCGGCAGCGGCGGCGGCGCCAGGGATCAAGGCAATGCCAAGCGCCGCAACAGCGGCAAGGCAGCCGGTGGCGGCAGCAGCGTCGGGGCGCGCTCGCAGCAGGAAGGGGACCAGCGGCAGCAGCGGCCCGAGGGTTCGGCGTCACCGGCGCAGCTGCTGCGTGCACAGGCCCCCAAGCCTGCCGCAGAGAAGCGGACGGGCCCCTGCATGCACTGCGGCGTGGACGAGTCGCCGCAGTGGCGCAAGGGGCCGCCCCACAAGAGCGTGCTGTGCAACGCCTGCGGGACCCGCTGGCGGCGCACGCACCAGCTTGGCCCGCCGGTGGCCTCCTCTGTGCTGAGGGCAGCCGGCGCCGCCGGCAGCAAGCGCAAGGCCCAGGAGTTTGGTGGCGACAGCTGAGCGGCCGTACCTTGGCCGTACCTTGGCCGCACCTTGCCCAGCCGTACCCTGTGCCAGGAGGCTTGTGGGACGTGCCTGGGAGGATCGGGAGCGGTCTCTCTGGCAACACCGGCGCTTGGGTCCAACAAGCAAAAGGACACCGCACTGGTCAGGGCCCGGCTGCTGTCTTTGGTGTGGTGCGTCCGGCGTGTGGCTTTGCTGAGGGGCTTCTGGAAGACGCGGTGTGGGAGGCCCTGCCTTTTCACATGGCAGCGAGACACACGGGGCTGGAGGGAGCTTTTGGCGGGGCGTGCATCCGCGCAGCTTGCTGTGCCTGTCCTGGCGGGGCGCAGCACGCCCACGGTGGCGCGGCGGTTGACGAGAATGTTGTGGCGTAGGGCGTGCAATCTCTCTCGCGAGCGCGCCAAGCGGCACTTATTTATCGGTCCGCCGCTGATGACGCGCCGCGGCAGCACTTGAGTTGTGCCAGATGGTAGGGGCTGATTACGGCAGCGCTCAGGGCCGACCACCTGACGAGCCAATGAGCAGGTGCTACCAGCGTGTGCGTGGTGTGTGTGGGTCTTTGTGTGCTGGCTGCATTGCGCTAGGACAGGTGTTGTTGTTGTTGGCAGGAAGTGAACCGAGGCGGCCGCGCCGCCTGCCCACCAGGCAGGGGCAGGACGTGCTCGTGTGTAGGCAGGACGCATTGTCTTGACTTGACATATTTGTGGCTGTGCAGGGCCCCGCTCGGCTTGCCGTGCATACACACACATACGCATGAGCCGTGGCTATGGTGGCAGAAGGGCGATGCAGTCTATATCACACGCGCGCGCGTGCCTGGGCCCGCACCCAACGGTGCGTGGCCTGGTGTTGACTTTGCCTGGCAGGTGGGCGCCTCTTTCAATCACAGGGGCCGCTTTTGACGCGACACATCATGGATCCATACCACTCTCTCTTCCATCACACCTTCCTCAGCAGCTGCAGCTTATGACGACTTGACACCGCCAATGACACGTTGACCTGACCCTGACCCTCTTTCATTTCATGCCGATGAGCGCACGCCGACGCGGCTGCGGCCTGCTCCCGGCTGCCATGCCCAGCCATTGCCTGCAGATTGCTTTTCCCTGCACTGTTGCAGCAGCCGCGTGACGGACACACTCATGCGCGATGCCGGGCCCTTGGTGTGGGCGAAGAAGGCATGCGCCCTGCTGCCGGCGACCATGCGCATCCGTGCTGCGCCGTCGCGAGTTTCATTGCAGCAAACAACCAAAACAACAGCATGTTCGCATGCCCTCTTCCACGGGCCCAAAAGCTGGGCCCAGCACGTCGCCTGCAGGGCGGTGCTTGCAGGCGTCCGAGGAAACGCTGAGGCACCGCCGCGCACCACGCCCAGCAAGCGGCGGTGCCAACCTTGCTCCTGCTGTTTGCTGCTCCGCATGGTAGATAGATGTTTGTGCCTGCCAGGCTGCACGCGCCGGGCACTCGTCTCCGCAAGCAGCTGGTGGCTCATTCCTCAAGGATACGCTGCAGGGCCGACCCTGGGCCACCTCTGTCTGCAGCATGCACGCACACCTGTACGCACGACGTGGTGCTCCCCACGGCGCTTGCCATGGGCAGGTACGATCATGCATTTGCCTGCACACGCCTGCCTGCTCGATGCTTGTAAAGCCCTTTGCTGCATCTTGTCTCAGCTTGTTACACAGTGTCACAAGCAGACCAGTGTGGCGTCGGCAGCATCAGTCTGATATACATGCAACCCACAGCTCATTGGGGTGTGGCGGCAGCACACGAGAGCTCAAACACATTACTTGGCAGCAGCATCCTCCACATCAAGTTGAATCACCTAGGTCCAGGGCACTGCACGCTGCTCCACCACAAACACAAACATCACAAGCATTGGCGCTCGACACACAGCCTCAACAGATTGTACACGTGTCGCGAATGGCTGCCTGCTTGCTCCACGTCCATGTGAAGGGCCACTGATCACGCGTGGCCGCCCTTTGCCTTCCCGACAGCCGTGACCAGGGGGTTGGGCATCCTCAGTGCCGGCAGCGGTGCGGCGAACCCCGCCTCCCTCAAGCCCGCCTCCAGCACCGCCCCCACGCGCAGTACTGTCGCGTCCTGCCACGGCCGCCCTATGAGCTGCAGCGACGTTGGCAGGCGTGCGCCAGTGGAGCGGCAGGGCGCGGTGCCGAGGGGCAGTGCCAGCGCCGGCAGGCCCAGGAGGGAGGCCGGGATTGTGTAGCGCGTGAGGCGGCTGGTCTGGGTGAGGTGCAGCATGCCTGGAGGGAGGAGGGGACAATGGGCAGGTGTCATAGCGTGGGTGGACAAGTAGTGCGGCGCCGCACAGGAGCTGGGGCTGGATCTTCAAATTATTGCCCGAGCCCCTGGTTGCGCTTCCAATTGGCTGCTTGATGTGCTTGCTGAAGGTGTCGGTATGTAGCCTGCCACACCCACCCAGCCCACAGGCAAGCCGCCCTCCCGACCCACGCCATCCACACGCCCCAAGAGCCCCACCCTCGGACGCGGCGCCCTTGATGATCTCGATGCCGAGGCACGCGACAGTGGGCGTGACGATGATGTCGCACGACTCAAACGCGCGGCTCCAGTGCCGTTCCTGGCGGCGGCGCACACGCTGGGCCTGCCAGGGTTACAAGGCGGCAGGGGAGGGGAGAATAATGTTCCGGGTATCAGAGATATGGCAATCAAAGCTGTGCGCCTGTGCTATTTGTCTGCACAACAAGTAGATGCGTCGCTCCCGCACGACGTCCATTCAACGCAGTGCAGGTCGGGCCCAAAGCCCTGGCAGCCCATCCCTTTGTCCTGTGTGGGGCAACCCTCTCTTCCTCCTCCGTCGTCCCCTATCCTGCCCGGCTCTGCCACTCTCATCGCCCAGGGGCTCTCCCCCAGCGCCTGACCTGCTCCAAGTGGCGCTCTGTGAGGTTCGAGGCTGTTGCCAGGATCATGCGCGTGTCCTCATGCAGCTGGGGGCCGGGCGGTAGTGCGTATGTATGTGTTGGATGTTTGGGTGGGTTTGAAGCATGAGAGTTGAGATGCAATGAGCGGAGCAGTGCTTGATAACAGAGCAACAGCTTAGGCATTGTCAGGCATGGATGACAGAGTGTTGCGAGGTTGGAAGGGCCGCTACTGGTTTTGACTTCTCTCTTCACCAGGAGCTCGCTGCTCCTTCCGCTTTGCTTGAAGGAAGGCCTGCCTGTTTATTGTGTCTAGGAGGCATGCGCCCTCCCGCCAACTTTAAGCTTGGTCGCTCCCACGTGTCGGCGGCTGCAATGGCTAGGACCATTCACCCCAGCGCAGCTAATGGTTCCTGTCCAAAATGTCCCCCCTCCCCCGTGGCAAACTTTGATGTCATATAATTTGCAATGCCTGGACCACATCAGGGCCGTGCCATGGGCGGCCCAACAGCTTGAACAGCAGCAGGAAGAGGGCACCCGTGCGGCACAGCAACAGGCTGCCTTGCGTAACGCCCCATCGCCCCGGCCCCCCACCTGGCTGCGCTGCTCCTGCGTGGCCCAGGCCTCCGCGACGTGGCGTGTCCTCAAGGCCTCCATCATGAAGGTCACCGTGTGCGCCACGCGCAGCTGCTCCAGCTCTGGCAGGGTGACGGCCACCACCTCAGCTCCCAGGCGGGACAGCAGGCCCACCCCGCTGCGCGCGGCCTCCGCCACGGCCAGCTCGCAGTGCTCAAAGTACTGATTTCGGGAAGTTTTAGTGTGAGAGAAGGGAAGTAGGTTTTGAGTGTCTGGGTGCGTCACAAAGTATGTGCACATGTGTTCGGAGCGCGCATGCGGGTGCTTGCGGCCGCGGCATGGGGTCTACATGCCATGCGTTTGCGAGGACAAGCACTGTGCGGGTGTTTACGCGCATGAGTGAGACAGAACGTCCCTCTGGGCTGTGAGTTAGTGTGAGGGGACCACCAGTGTGGTTTAAGCTGTCTAAGGGATCAAGCGTGCTCCTGATGGGCGGCGCCTGCTACCATGCGCTACGGCGGCAGCAAGCCCAGCGCCAGCCATGAGAGGACCTGCCCACTGTGAATCCCCCAATGCCTGAAGCCTACTTGGGCATGCAAGAATTTGCCACCCACCGGCTGAAACACGCCGACCGTGAGGCCCGCAAGGGGCTGAGCCCCAAACAGTCCGATGCGCCCAGCTGTGTCAGACGCCTCTGGGAGCACGCGCTGCGGCAGCGTCAGCGGGGGCCGCGTCGCCGCGTCCTCCCCCACAGCCGCCTCTGGCAGGGCCGCCACTGCTGCCGCCTCGACAGCTGCTGCCGCGGCATCCACCTCTTCCTGCGCCTGCTCCGCCGTACGCGCGCTGAGCTGAGCTCCAGGCATGGTATCCAGCGTCTCCCTCGCCGGCTTGAGGGGCGAGTGTGCGCACGACCCCGGGCAGGCCATGGCCGCATACACGATCATGGCATCACCGACGCTGGTGGCTGGGTGGGCAGGATAGAGGGGGTTGAGGGGGAATGTGGGGCTGGTTTCTACCAGCAACGGGATGGGGGTCAACTATATACTGCGGCACGCGTTTGACATTGCCACTGCCCTGTGGGCTGTGTGGCAACGGAATACACGTACGCTGTCGGGGCACGGGCCCGCTCAGACACCCTCACCCAGCGGGCCGATTGACGACAGGCTGTGCTCCTCAGGCAGGGAGGCCATCCGTCCCTGCATCAGTGGGAGTTAGGGCCTGGCCGACGTGATTGCGACGGCGCAGTGTCCGAGGCTGGTGCGGCAAGCCAGCAGCAAAGTTTTTACAGGGTGCTTTTATCAAATGACTTCATGGTGCGTTCACTATGCTTGCACCTGTTTTATCACCCAAACTCTAAGCAGCGGCAGCTGGCGCCTGCTCAGGGCGCACCTGGGTGGGCTTGAGCCCGACAACGCCGCACACGGCGGCGGGGATGCGCACGGAGCCGCCGCCATCAGTGCCGATGGCAAACGCCGCCAGGCCTGCCGCCACCACGCACCCGCTGCCGCCACTGCGGATCACATCGGCGCGGGTGGCAAACGCATTGTTAGTAGCACACAACCGCTGCGGCCAAGGAGTGCCTAAGCTCTTGGGAAAGCAAGTGCGGGCGCTGTGCTGCTGTACACGATGTTGTTCTGATGACGAGCAAGTTGACATCGGGTCCCAGCCACTTCAACTTCTTCGGGGCCTCTGCTGACTCACCTTGAGCCGCCCGCTGTATGCCGCTGGGAGTGTGGGTTGCGCGCCACGCCCAGCTTCCAGGAGATACCTGTGGTGGTGACCCAGGGGTGAGTGCAGGTGACAAACGGTAGTTGCAGCACCTGTCGCTGACAGCCTGGCCCGGGGCTGGGGAGCACATGAACCATTCACTTGCAGGCAGCGGCTAGCACACAGCTTTGCCTGCCTACGCACCCGTTGGAAGGAGGCCAAACTCCTGCGGGGCATCAGGCGGTGAGGTGCGTGCAGGCGTCAGTTCGGGGGTATGTTGTGCAGACCAAGTGACCAGGACGTTCCATTGCTGGAGGTCTACTCCAATCACCTGAGGCGGGTGTTCAATTCGCACTTAGACACGCATCGTGTCGCACCCATCCCGCTCCCTTCTGTTTTCACCTGCATCTGCGTCTTGCCAATGCACAACGCCCCCAGGCTGCGCAGTGCTGCCACGCAGGGCGCCTCCGAGGCCACGTCCGCCACCGGGCTGCCCCTGTGCGTATATGCGGGGTGGCAGGGCGCACTTGCACAGCGGTCCCGGTGAACCCAGCCTGCATGCAGTGCATACCGCGCGTTTTACTGTTGTCGGCTCTGGCATGTGACAATTTCAACCCCCTAGCACTCGACACAAAGCCCTCACATGTCGCCCAGAAAGGTGGTGCCCTGGCAGACCCGGGTGGCAAAGGTCGCAACGTGGTCCTTCACGGCAAAGGGCACGCCGTCCAGCACGCTCAGCGGCGCACTAACCGCATAGCGCGCCGCGGATGCCGCCGCCTGGATCATGGTTCAAGGGCAGCATCGGGCAAGGCAAGTAAGTCCGGATAGCATGGGTGATTGGGGGTATCAATCGCCTGACGCGCTTGTGGCCATTGCAAATCCACAGGGATGCGGTGGGCAGAGGCTTGGGTGTGCGCATGCGCTTGCACACCTGTGCCCGCAGGTGTTGGGGGTTGAAGCCGTACACCCAGTTTGCGGCGCCCTCCTCCTCAGCCAGGAAGCGGACGATGGACTCGGCCACATCACCAGGGGACGCTGTGCCTGGGGCAGTTCAAATGTTGTTTAAACATGCACGCACGAACAATTGTTTGTGCATGAAGGCGCCTTAGTGAGCGCAGGTGCAAGTGTTCGGGGCTGTTTACCCAAGGCTTCAAGCAATAGGGTATGCCGATGTGCCAAAGGCCATTCAGTACTATGCGCTGAAAATCTTCGTTGCTGCTACAATGCAGCGATTTTGCAATCTGTGACCTCTTGTGCCAGCTGCCACAGCACCACACTGCCTGTGGGTCCGAGGCCATTATCCTCCCACCCACAAGGCCAAGGGCAACAACTCAGCTGCAGCTGCCAACAGGAAACAAACATGGCTGGCATAGCAGTGGCCTGTTGCGAAGCGTTCCTCCTCAACCAAATCAATGCCTCTTACCTGACTGGTACGCGGCGTGGTAGTCCAGAATGGACGGCCGCGCGCCCGCATCAGATGGGTCGGAGATGATCGCGCCGCCGTCCACCGCCCACCCGCCGTCCAGCGCAGCCAGCGCGGCCGCCACGCGCGCTGCCGGGCTGGACGCGCCTGCCACCGGGACGCACCCCTTCTCGGGCGTGTGGGGACCGTCGGGCACGCCCGAGCGTCTGCGTGGGGCACAGAGTCAAATGCGTTGCTTGTGGCTGGTGGGTGAGGCGTGCGATGAGGCACCGGTGCAAAAGGTTTGATTGCAGAACCATCTCATTATACTCACTTGGGCTCCTCAGGGATGGCGAGCTTCGTGAACTGCAGGGGGGGGGGGGCCAGGGAGATCGCGACGTCAGGCAGAGTCAACCCGGCCAACTGCACCATGGCGAGTGCGGTCGCCCGGTGCCGGTTGTTCCTGCGCGGTGAAGTGTACCGCATCACCTTGTGGAAGTTGTTTTGAGGCGCTGCAATAACGTTGTAAGCCAATCTTCTCGTGTGCCGGTGCTCCGCCAGGGTCATCAAGAGGGCCAGAGAGGCTTTGCCAACCACACGTGGCGCCCTTATCTCCTTCATGTCATAGCATTGTATGACGCGGCGAGCCGCACTGCCTTTGCTGCTGCCCCGTGCCGAAGACTCCGCTGTCAGCATTCTCGCTTCGATGCGAGGAGCATCAGAACTCTCGTCTTCTGCCACCATCGTATCGATAGAGACTCCTTGTTCAATCAGACATCTGCGCGCTCACGTCAATCTCCCCCTGCAGGTGGTTTGTGGGTGTGTAACCTGGCGTCACCCAACGTTGCAGTCGCAGTTCTTGCTGCGGCGGCTTGCATGGGCAAGAGACGGAAAAACGGCGGCGCTTATCAACTACATTAATTGCCAGCATCACACCGTGCCCTGCTTCAGAGAGGAGTGCGGACTGGCCACATGGACACACGAGCAGGTGCTTACCTGCAGCACCGACAGGTGGTGGGCACTTCACCTGCCCCTGCGCAGCCGCTGCGTCGGACCCCACCTCCACGTTGACTGTGGCTGTTTTGTGTTTTGAATTTCACAGGCGCTGGTACGGGCAGGGATACCCCATTCGCTTTGAGCATACTGCTGCTTGCCAAATCTGCCATGTGCAGTGTCTACGGTGGTGACCACTCTCGGCGCCCCACGGTAATCGCCCTCGTTACTGCATGCATGATACGACGGATTTTCGTATATTTCACATTTTACTAACCCAGGACCATGCATACACTCACCTTAGTTGTGTGAACTGGGCGACACAAGACACCACCCAACAGGGACCCAGACCAGGACTGCACACCAAGGTACACCGGGGAAAAATGCGGCGAAGTCACCGATTAGCACACGGAATTGTCAAGTAAAAGGTGACCTTAAGGTGAGCCAGCTTCCGGCTTTGACAGGGGATTGGGCATCCTCAGCGCCGGCGGCGGCGCCCCGCCGCCGCCCGCCGCCAACGCCGCCTCCAGCACCGCCCCCACGCGCATCAGCGTCGCCTCCTGCCACGGCCGCCCTATGAGCTGCAGCGAAGTCGGCAGGCGCGCGCCGCCCTCCTGCACGGCGCCAACAGGCACCACCAGCGCGGGCAGGCCCAGGACGTTGGCCTGGATGGAGTAGCGCAACAGCTTGGCGGTGCTGGGCAGGTGCATGAAGCCTGGGTGTGTGAAAGGACGTGCGAGTTTTGTTGAGGGGAGGCCATTGCAGGTTGAAAACAGGCAAGAAGAGTTCTGACGTGGCAAGCAAAGGCAGCGCAGGTTGTGTGCATGGGGGGCGGGGATGGGGGTGGGGCGGACCTGCGAAGAGCCTGGGTTGCGCGCGACGCGGCAGGCGCTACGGCATGACGCTGTGTACTATGTACACACCTTTCTCTGCCTGCACCATTTCCCAAGAACAAGTGGTAGCATGCGCGCTTGCCCCTGCTGCACACCTGAGTCCCCGGCGCCCTGCGCAATCTCGTGAGCCACGGCAGCGGTCCCCGGTGTCGCAATGACATCGCATGACTCGAAAGCGCGCGCCCAGTGGTGCGATTGGCGCCGCCGCACACGCAGACCCTGCATCCAGTGACGGCGTCATGCGTGACATGGCGTGCAAGCATCGTGTGCAGCACGCATGGTGAGCGTGGCGATTTACGCTTCCCGTTTTGCCTCGCGAGCAGATGAAGTCCCCTGGTTAAGGGGAGGCGTTGCATGCACAGCAGGCGCAGGAGTCGAAACAGCAGGGGCTTGGCATTCCTTTCAGAGGGGGTCAAGGGGGGGGGGGCAGGCAGGGCGTGCTACGGCGAATGGTAGCGTGTGTCACCTGGGTGTAGTGGGATGCCAGCAGGCGCGAGGCCAGTGACAGCATGATGCGGGAGTCCTCGTTCAGCTGAGGGGCGGCATTACATGTAGTGGGATGTGTGGGTTGGGAGAGGGGGTTGGGGGCCGGGTGGAGGGGGTTTTCGGCACAGGGCGCTGCAACCAGTGGCTTTTTGGGAGGGAGCCGAAGCCGCCCGCCGCCTGCTGAGGTGGGCCGCGCCCTATGCTGGGCTGCGGCACTTGAGTGGCCTGGAGGCGTGCCGCACTGCCCACTGGGGCAGCCAGAGGAGCGTACGCCTATACCGAGGGGCTGCGCGGCAGAGTTGGCGACGTGTGACGCCCCCACCTGGGGCCGCAGCTGCGGGTCCTCATAGACGCTGCGGGTGGTGCCGAACATTTCTGTCAGGATGATGCAGCTGCTGGCCACGCGCAGCTGCTCCAGCTCTGGCAGGGTGATGGCCACCACCTCGGCCCCCAGGCGGGACAGCAGGCCCATCCCGCCGCGCGCGGCCTCCGCCACGGCCGGCTCTGAGTCATCAAACCACTGCGGGATGGTTGCATTGTATGCCCGCAGCAGGGGCGATACGATTGAGGGGTCCGACGGCAAAATGAGCCCAGAGACAGATGCGTGCGCACACATACCCATGCCTTTATGCTGGGCTCACCCGCCTTGGGTGGCCGGCTGTCCAGCCACCTCCACACCCTAGTAGCCTAGACACTAGCAAAACTCCCCTTCTCACGCACCTACGTACCAACTCACCCACCCGCCTTGCACCCGCCGTTTCCTCTCTCCCGCAGAATCACACACCTACCCGCCCTTGCCACCTGCATGTCTCCCATTCACTCATCTCACTCACTCCCCTCTCACACACTCACACACGCACCGGCTTGAATACGCCGACCCTCAGGCCCGCCAGCGGCTGGGCCGCACTCAGCGCGTCCTGGCTGGAGCCGTCCACACCCTCAGCCAGCAACCGCCGTGGCAGCACCAGCGGGGGCCGCGTCGCCGCGTCCTCCCCCATAGCCGCCTCTGGGAACGGCGCGGCTGCCGCGGCCTTGACGGCCGCTGCAGCGGCGTCCACTTCCGCCTGTGCCTGCTCTGCTGTGCGCGCGGCAGCGAGCCCGCTGCCCTCACCGATTCCGGGGGCTGCCGCGGGCTTGAGGGGCGAGAGTGCGCACGATCCCGGGCAGGCCATGGCCGCATACACGATCATGGCATCACCCACGCTGGTCGCTGGGTGGGTGCGGGAGAGGGAAGGATGGCGGTGTGACGAACCGGTTCTGACGTGCTCCTGGAGGGCGCTTCGGCTCCCACGCACACACTCAAGTTAAGCGATCACCGGGCTGCTGCTGCCTGCTCCCCATGTCACTGTGGCGGGCCTAGGGCATGCAGCCCGTGACGCCGTCAGGCCGTCGGCTCACCCAGGGGTCCCAGGGTGATGAGGGCGCAGGTCCCTGCGTCTGAAGCCATGCGGCCCTGGGCAACAGCATGGCGAAACACACAGTCAGGTGAGGCGGTCAGCGAAATTGGGCGAAACGCACACAGGCTTAGCTTCACCACCGCCTGGTTCAATGCATTATGCGCGTGTGGTCTGCATGTCTGACCCCAGCAAGCTGCTACAGGATACAGGGCACACCCCAGTGCATTGTCATGGTGTGCATGCAGGCCCTTTCCCTGTAGGGTGGGTTGCCCCCCAACCCACCGAGCGCACCTGGGTGGGCTTGAGGCCCACAACTCCACAGAGGGAGGCCGGGATGCGCACGGAGCCGCCACCATCAGTGCCAATGGCAAACGCACACACGCCAGCTGCCACCACGCATGCGCTGCCGCCGCTGCGAGGTGCGATTCGCGTGCAGGACCGGCAAATGGGACGAGTCCGCAGCAACAAGGCGCGGGCTGCTGCTCCACATGGAGGGGGTGCACCAAGGCGCAAAGGTCAGCTGATGCCGCGCAGCACTTCAGCACCGGCGTCAATCTGTAAACGCTCGGCCACCCCATGCCCGCCCCATTGAAACAGGCCCTGTGGGGCACCGCACCTGGACCCGCCAGCGATACGGCTTAGGTGGTGGGGGTTGCGCGTCAGGCCCAGCCGGGGGTTGAGGCCTGTCGGCAGCAGGCCAAACTCCTGCGCAGCAGCAGCAAAGCATCGCACAGCCAAACGCTGGGCGCTGGGGCGTCGGGCGTATTGCAGGCAGGCGGCCCGGCCATGTTACACCTGTGCATGCATAGCAGCGAGCCCCAGCTTCGTTCTCCCTCTACTCCCACCTGCATCTGCGTCTTGCCGACACACACTGCCCCCAGGCTGCGCAGTGCCGCCACGCACGGCGCCTCCAAGGCCACGTCCGCCACCGGGCCGTCCCTGCGCAGGACGGGTGGCAGCGCAGGTGGCGTAGATTTTGCAAGGCTAATGTGCAAGCACGTAGGGGGAATTGAGGAACCCGGGCAGGCCCATGAGCGCGCAAATTGCGCTTGCAGCAGATTGGTCACGCCGCGTGTCGCCGCTCGCACTGCTGGCGCAGCCGCTGCCGCACGACGGTTCAGCTCCTGGCCTCCCTGCTTCTTTCGTGGCCTCACATGTCCCCAAGAAATGAGGTTCCATGGCCGGTCCTGAGGGGGAAAGCATCCACAGCGTCCTTCACAGCAAAGGGCACGCCGTCCAGCACGCTCAGCGGCGCCCCAGCCGCATAGCGTGCCGCAGACGCCGCCGCCTGTGCAGCGATGCATGAGTGGGGAGCCCCAACAGGAGGCTTGCGGTTGAGCACCAAGGCGGGCGCATGCGGCGGCTGGATTGGGGTCGCCGTGCAGAGCGACGCCTGCATCAGGTGCTTGGGTGGGGTGCGGCACCCACCTGCGCACGCAGGTGCTCCGGGTCGAAGTCGCTGAGCCAGTTGGCTGCGCCCTGCTCTCGAGACACGAAGCCGATGATGGCCTCCGCCACTTGCACAGGGGATGCGGCGCCTGCACGGGGAACCGGGAGGGCGCGGCGTGGTGTCAGTGAGCTCAATGCAGGCGCATCGCTGCCACCCAGCCCATGCAACAAGCGGCCTTGTCGAATGACCACGCGTGCTGCGCGCCCTGCCTACCTGAGACATACGCTGCGTGGTAATCGCGGATGCCTGGGCGGCCCTTGGGGTCGAGTGCCGCCTCCGACAGGGTGCTGTTGGCTTCCCCCAGCGCGTCGAGCGCGGCCTGCACCCTGGCACCGGGGCTGGCAGCGCCCTCAACTGCAGCGGCCCCCCCCTCCGGGCGCGCTGGGACCGCCGGGACGCCGCTGTGCCTGCCCGGCAGCCAATACCCAGTCCAGGAGATGCTTGGTTTATACATCACTCATGTGCTGCCTCAGTGCTGGGCCCTCGTGCGCCTATTTGGAGTTGGCGCGTGGCACCCCTCTGTGGCCCCCATACGCCGATGTGCACCTGTTCCTTGTCAACACACACGCGTCAAGGTTCCCCCGTCTGCACGCATGCCACTCACTGGGGCGCCTCAGGGATATCCAGGGCCATGAACTGGGGTTGGGGTTGGGGTTGGGTCGGGTTGTGTGTGTGTGTGTGTGTGTGTGTGTGTGTGCGCGCGTGCGTGATGCATGCATGCACGCGCATGCGTGCGTGTGTGTGTGTGTGTATGTGTGTGTCGAGGATGCAGGGGAAGCAGCAGTGCAGTGGCCGCTTTGGCCCAGGCATGTAGACCCAAGGGAGCGGCGGGATCGGCCGCAGCTTGGCCATGCCCGCTCCTGCACATGCTCACGCGCCTGCTTGTGACGCAACAAGTCGGCTTGGGGCCTCTCATCTGCCGCACGCTTGCTTGGCCCATGCATGTGCAAAAATTCCTGAATCCCGGTCAACGCAGGTCAACGTACGCCTCGGAGCCACCTGGTCCCCTCGCATCACCTGCGGGACCCCATTTTTCGCCAGCGTCAACGCGTGCACCGCTCCGCCCGTCAGCCAGCCCTCTGACAGTGACCTGTAGGCCACCATGGCGCGGCCGGCCAGGAAGGGGCCTGCCAGCTCCTGGAGGTCGTAGGGCGCCCCCGCGGCCTCCTCGAGGCTCCACTCGCGCGCCCGCTTGAGCGGCATGGCTTCAGCGTCGGCTGGATTGCTCAAGCCGAGGGAGGAGGAGGGGGGGCGTTGCCGATGTCTGCTTGCGCAAATCATGCCTCGGTATAGGTGCAACGAGGGCGCAGGCCGTCGTGCTCTCAAGCGCACCTGCTGGAGTGAAGGCTTACGGGCAGCAGGCTACGCACAGCTGCACTGCGAGACCTTCACAGCACGGGCAAGCGGTGCGTTTCGAACGGCGGTCGCTACAGTGCAGTTTCGTGCGCAGGGACAATGGCGGCCCCCCAAACACAAAATATTGAGTAATTAATGGGTTTTCTCTTCATACATACGCGGCACTATCATGAACACGGAAGGTGCCCGTGAGATCTGCGCCGGGGATTACCTATCGCATGCCATGAAGCAAAAGCAATGCGTTTGATGCTACAAACCAGTCCGCTATGACGTGGCGACGCCGCACATACGAATCAACTGGGTTGCGAGGCAGCGTGCCCAAACCGCTGGCGCCTCGCCAGGTGCCAGCAGCGTCGGCACCTCGCGGCCAGCGTGAACCTTCACCTGGCACCTGTAGGCACCAGCGACAGTCACAAGTCATGTGGTGGCAGCCAACGCTCCCATGCGGCCGCTGTTTTGTTGCGGTCTGGCAACGGTCGCACACAGTAGCTCAAATGCTGCACTGCCTGCCGGCCTTCCACTGGTAGTGCTTCCCTGTGTGCTGCTGGCACACAGTTGCGTGCTGCCTGGCTGCTGCGAGTCTATCCGTTGACGATGTCCTCTCTTCAGGCTTTCAAGCTAGTCCCTGATCCCAGGCGGCGGTGCTGTTGCATGGGGCGCCGGGTGATCGTGTGGTGATGAGTGGTTGGTTTGCTGTCAATGGAATGCGAGCACCTGTGACCCCGCCTGCACTCCTCTGGCAGGGTCAATGTGCAATCCGCAGCGTTGCAGGTCTGTCGAGAGCAGAGCTACGTGCGTGGATGTGGGATGATGCTGGTCTGACGTGCAACCGGGTGGCCATCAATTGCACAGCGTGTTCGCAGGCTGCCGAGGCAGCTTCACAACATCTGAGGCGCGAACCACGCAAACACCCTGCACCTGCCCCCGCTTCCCGCCACTTCTGTTGCGTCTCGCGCAAACCGCTGTGCTGCATGAGCTGCCCGTCTCATGCCAGGAGGCGGGCCCACCTGTGGCCAGGCCCGCTTCTGATGGTCCGTCGTCGGGTAGCAGTCACAGTGACACGGGGATACGGCCATCAAGTTTGGGCACTGGCCAGCCGCCGGGTCGTCAAGGCCTGCGAGCCAGGCGTCAGCGACATGATCAAGCGCCAGCAGATGGCGGGTACGACCGGGGGTCTCCCAAGATGGGGCGCTTTGTTGTCTCTTGACGAACGCAGCGGAGGCACCTGCGCAGTGGTGGCGGCAGCGCCATATGCTGCAAGAAGGCTGGCGGCACCGTAGGTACTTGTCAATGTTAGCAGTGACAACAGGGGCGCCCGGGTTGACGCAGGGGAAGAATGAGAGAGGTGCTGCTGCAGGATGTTCAGCCAGTGGCGGCACCACCCGCACTCTCGCTAGCGCCATTGCTGCGGCAGCTGCCCCCCTGCACGTTCAGGAATATACCTACTATAGGTAGTCTCTATACATCATGCATGGTGCTTGAGTGTTAAGCAAATACAACTTGGGGGGCCGCCGCGCTGGGTGGGGCGGTGCATGAGGAGCAGCTTGCATGTAACTTTGCGTTGAAAAAGGTGTGGGGTCTGGCACCCCGTGGACAAGGCCGAGTACTGGCCCACCACGTATTTGAGACGTCGCAACGTCCTTGAAGATGGGCTATAACTGACTGCATTTGAGGTGTGCATGACTGGACCACAGACATAGAGCGCCTGCAGTACCTGCCACGTCCCTGTCGCGACAGCGCAGCACGAGCGAAATCAAGGGCGCCCCGTCGGCCGCCAGTGCCGATGCGAGGCACACACAGTGGTTCTCCCTCGCCGTACCCGACCTCCACAAAGCGCTCGGCACATTGGCGAGTCCACCTCTCACCTATACAGTCTGCAAGGTCCCACCCCAACCACGATCCTATACCGCCGTGCGCCAGCGCCCTCGCAGCCAGGCATATCACTTTCCTGAGTCGACTCGTGACCATACATCTGGGGATCTGGCCAGTCGAGCAGGAAGACGTCAGGAACGCTCTGAACCGGCTAGCGCAAAGGTGAGCACCCCTAGGAGCGCCGCATCATGCTTGATGTATTGCTTAGGTGCAACTCAGTCCGTCCGGAGTACCCGAGACGTCCTGCCGGGCGGAGCACCCGTAGTCTGTGACCTGTAGACCGAGCCTGCACTACTCTCCGTCGTGTCTCCGCAGACTGCCTCAGAACGGCAATGAGCGCTTCATTGGGCACTTCTGTGCAGTCTGGTCCGGGCTTCGTGGCCTCCACGAGGTGCGGGGACACCGCGAGTGTGCTGTGCACAGCACCGCGCAACGTTCCCCAACCAGACCAGACGTGGGGCTCCATGCGTATCAAAGATTACTATTGATGTATATATGCCGCGCCAGCAGGCCTGAAGCATCGGAGCCGCAGCGGCGACGTTGGGGCGGCGGCCATGAGCGCTTTTACGCGCTCGCTGCACCCCTTGCCAATTCACTCAACCTCCAAACGCCTATCTTCCTCCCGAGCAGGCGCCCGGTGCGTAGGCCACGCATCACTGCGCCGCCGCCAGCACCCGCATGCAGATGGCCGCACGCACCGGCCGCGCGGTGCGCTGCAACGGCTGCCCCTGCAGCCCCGGCAGGCGACCGCCTCGCCGCGCCGCTCGAGTGGCGCCCCTGTGCGTATGACGAGGAAGCCGAGGAGGGCTGTGGCATCGACGGCTCGCTCTGCGCCGCGACGCCGTTTGAGGCCAGCCGCATCGAAGCCGCCGCAGCCGCGTTGGCAGGCGGCGTCAGGCCTGCTCTGGCGTGCAGCGTGGCGTTCCTGTACCCCACCCAGCAGCAGCAGCAGCAGCAGCAGCAGCAGCAGGCAGCCGCGCCGCCGGGCGGTGTGGGCAGCCTGGCTTACTTCATGGCCAAACCCCAGGTGGAGTCGTACGACGAGGAGGCCGAGGGCTGCTACGAGGCCGCCGCAGCCGAGGCCGCAGCCGAGGCAGCCGCCGCCGCTGAGTCTGCGCGCCTGACTCGCGCGCTCGCCGCTCACGCGCCCGGCCGCGCCGCGCGCCGCGCTCGCCGCGCGGTGCTGCGCAGCGCCCCTGGCGACTTGGAGGCCATGGTCCCGTGGGTCGCTGATGCGGACGCCGCCGCCGCCGCGGACGCCGCGAAGCGCGCCGCCGCGCGCGTGCCTGCGGCGCGCTACCCGCACCTGCACGCGTTCCTGGCGGCGCGCACGGGCTCCCTGGGCATCGTGGACAGCGTGCTGGAGGCGCTGCAGCTGGAGCGCGGCCTGCAGGCGCGAGCGGCGCAGGCCTGGCAGTACACGTGGGACGAGGACGTGCACGGCCAGGCCGGCGGCGTGCTGGGCTCGATGTAGGTTAGCGGTCTTGGCCACAGGCCTGGCTGACTTTGGCAGCAGACGCCAGCACAGGCTTGAATATGGCACAAGCTGGGAGGCGGGGCGATGCCCTGCGTGTGTTACGCTGCAGGCACGTATGTTGTTGTGGCCGGAGGCCGTCGTCGTGGTCGGAGGCGACGCCTGGCTTTGAGTCCCCTGCGAGGCGTCGTGTTTCAATGACAACCCGGCGCTCTTGCCCAAGATGTGAAGCACGCTCGGGCGCGCACAATCACGGGCATCACACTCTGTCGCTGGTGCCTTGGTAGCATGGCCCTGTGACGGTCGTGCGAACTCTTCAGTGCTGTATCATTTGGTGCAGGCGCACGTTGGCAACAGCTGTGCTTAGGGTGATTTTGCGGTTTCATCACAACCCGCCATTGGCATCCGGCCTGTCTGCCAGCCTTCCCCAATCCTGGCAGCGGTCGTTGCGCGGCGTCTGCAACACAACAGTGTGCCAGAACGTGCTCTCCCCCCGCTGTGTTCCGGCTCCACTATGGGCTGATGCGGTTTCACCGCCTGGCCGAGGCATGCAGGCCAGTCCTGCCAGGCGGCGTGGTGTCTCAGCGCCACAAGTCTCTTCCGGGCGTGCTGCTCATGCGCGCGCCCCTGCCTCTCCTCATATTGACCAGCCGCCTGATCCCATGCCCCCATGCTTGCCATGTTTGTGCTGCCCCTGCTTGCCGGCTGACATGATGTTGCCCCCTTGCTTGTGAGCGAGGCCATTTATCTGCTTTGCACATGCACACCCCAGGCTTTCCTGTCGTACCCCTTCTTCCTGTCTCCCATAATTCGATTGCTTTGAAAACACCAGTGGTTCTTACGCAAGTAATAAAACTGTAGTACGCTGGATGTCTGAATCACTGGGTATGCGCCACAAGCGTGCAAAACAGAAATGGTTCAACCAGCTGCAGAGGCGAGCACTTGTGGTCAGGAGGACTTGTAGCATGTGGGCCGGGGGGGACTGCAATGCTGTGCTGTAGCGCTTAATTCTGCCCACGCTTGCCTGCGCAAGTGTTTGGCAGGGAATTGTGCAACATTCAAGGAGCAGACCCACACAAGGCCCCTACCAAAGGGCCCCCCAGTTACCAGGGGTAACCCAGGGTGGCTGTGACGACGGGCTCCGCTGTGTCCCGCTGGGGCCACAGACGGCGTGTAGGAGCAGTGGTCCCCTCAGCCGCTTGAGCGATGGTGCCTGCATGCTGTTCTATTCAAGCGCGCTCTTGATTGGACACGAGCGGTGGCTGACGGCTGCCTGGCTGAAATAAAACCAAGAGATAGGATAGGATTGCGGTGGTGTGTCGTGCAGTCGCCCGCTCCTGGAGCCATCCAGGCTCATGGAATTGAGAGCAACCCCTGGATTGAGTGCAATTGCAGCAACTCAAATTTGCGCAGCCAATTCTGATGTTTTTCTAGGCAGGTACGCTCACATGCCTTGCCTGGGATGCGTTATGCGGAATTCACTTGGTTTTATCATAGTATTGATTATGGTAGGGGTTGCAGTTGCTCGCACCAAATGTTGGTATCGGTGTCATCACCATACCTTTGACCAAATGCACCCCCCCTCACCCTTGATTTGCCCCTGGAGCAAGGGTGCTCTCGGTGCTGCTTGTGCCCAGGCTGGTCAGGGATTGCTGGATACAGCCGTACCGAGTAGGGGGGAATTTGGCAATGCGGCATGTGATGTCCGGACACACGGTGGACCCACGGTTGTGCAAGTGCATATCGTGCAGGGCATCACATGCAGGATGCGCTACAGTAACGGATGTTCTCTGGGCCTGTGGCGGGAGAACGGGCCTGCGTCTCAATGATGCGGGCGCTCTCAGTCACTCGCCTCACCGCAAGGTGGCACCTTGCGGTCACCACCCCAAAGTGACTGGCCCTTCACTCTGATTTCAACGCCCGGCACACGCATAGGCTTGATGTTGCGCGAGGCTTTGAAGCTTGATATTGTTGTGATGTGGGCTGCGTTCATCCTGGTGCCGATCGCCGTGCCAACAGTCGTGGTGCTGTTGTGGAAACGCGAGACTCGAAAGCGCCTGGAGCACAGCCGGTTGAATGTGCGCGTTGAACGGGACAGCACAAACGTGGAATCTGCGACAGGGTGAGCATGCACGGGTAGGAATGGGCACGGACAGCAATGCTCATCACGAGCAGTGCTGAGCGGCACGTGCGCCGCGCTGCACTGTTTCCGAGTGTCCCGTGCTGCATGTGCCACCAACACCTGTCAACCGTTGCCTTGCACTTCAACGGATCCTGTGCCGCACCACCGATCAGGGGCCTTGTGGCATTTCTGGAGCTTGACCCCGAAATCGCGGCCACACCCCCGCTGGATGGCCTGCGCCTGGTGCGGCCCCCGTTGCTGCGCCTGCTGCCACCCGCCCCATGTGCCGATGCTCCCAAGGCCCCTGCGGCCGTCAATACCGCTGCTGCTCCGATTTGCCCGCCACGGAGCTCCCAGCCCGCTGCATGGCTGCTGCAGCTTGACACATGGCCCCTGCTTTGTGAATGCGTCCATCACGTCAAGTCCCAAAAAAAATCCTTGCGCGCACCAACTCATGCTTGACTGCAACGCTGTCGCGTGCAGATCTCTCTGGGCTCTTACTTTGCCTCCCTTTCGCCCCGCGGCTCCGTGTCATTCGAGCGCGCGATCGTCACCATCGCCGAGCGCTGGGGCTTTGCCGCCGCGCTGCCCCTGGCGCTGTTCCTGCCCCCCGCCCTGCGCGCGGACGGCGACCTGCCGGCCCTGCTGGCCGGGTTCCCCTCGCTCGCGGCGGGGCGGTTTGCAGCGGCGCCTGTGTCTGCGCTGGACCTGGTGGCGTTCAGCCAGGCCCTGGACAAGGTGGTGGCCAGGGCGCGGCGGGTGAGCTGCGACCAGGAAGCACCAGGGAGCAGCCGCGGGCTCACGGCCCAAGGGGGAGAGGCAGTGCTGGCAGGAAACGGGGTGCGTGGAGGGTGAGCGGGCAATGGGCAGCCGCCGTGTTGACTGGTGCAGCGCATCATGCACTGCTCCGGGAGCAATCAACTTTTGACGCGCTGTTGCCCGCCAGGATGCTTCGCGGTCTGGGGGACGACACCTGCAGCAGGGGGGCGAGAACTTGCACATGCCTGCAGACCAGCAGCAGCAGGAGCAGCAACGGCAGGACCACCAGCAGCAACAGCAGCAGCAGGAGCAGCTGGCTGGCAGCCATGAACAACGGCGCTGGCGTGTGCCATGGTTACGGAAGCCGTCATCCCCTTCCATGACAGTGCCGGTGCCCGCAAGAGGCTTCGCCACTGCACCCAGGCCCGCCACGCGTGACGCCCTGCGCAGCGCGGGCCCGCTGGACTTGCTGCGGCGCGGCGGGGCAGCTCTTGACCCCGCTCGCTCGCGCGTACCACCGCCCGAGTCCCTGCCAAACCCGCTGCTGCTGACGGCAGCCTCTGTCCACCGCCTCCTGGGCATCACACCCGAGGACCTGGCCGACACATCACCGGCGCCAATCCCGGAAGCTGCACGGAAGCTGTCACCCCTGCTGCCAGACCTGTACCAGGGGGATGGCCCCGGCGGGCGCGAGGATGACTCAGCGGCAGCTGGTGACGCCGGCGGGCTGCGGCTGACGCACAGTGCAGCGGCCGCGGCGGTGTGTGAGCTGCTGGCGGTGGTGTTCAACCGGCTGATGGCCAACGGCGTGAGCGATGACAATTGGCCTGGCGGCGGCAAGCCACCCAGGCAGCAGCAAGCTGGCGTGAGAGTAGAGGATGCCAATGGGCCGGAGCTTGGGCTGACAGTGCCAGGGTCAAGCAGCGACGGCAGAGGCGCTGGTTCCCTGTTTGGTGTGATGCTGGTCGAGTGTGGCCCTGTGATCTACTCTCAGGAGGGCCTGGCGGATGCACTTGGTGAGCTGTGGGTGGGTGGGCGCACGGGCATGTTGTTCAATGTCCCGCTGGAGGCGAATGAGCATCGAGAGGGTTATAACGGAGGGGGCAAGGACCTTGTACGGAGGAATCGGCGGTCATCACGGTGGCTCAGCCACATTCCTTGTCATGGGAGTGATCCTGCCTGGCAATCCTGCCTGGCAATCCTGCCTGGCAATCATGCCTGCTGATCCCGAAACCTTCCCAACAAGCTCTTTTGTGTGTGCAACTCAACCCCTTCATGCACAAATCTCACATCCAGACCCTTGACAAACTGCATCCTTGTCCTCTGCAGAGGCTGCAGGGCACACTTTGGACGTGGCCCTGATGTCCAGCCTGACCAGCTTTGGTGTTGGCCTCAGTGTGCACACACCAGAAGTCGGCTGGCAGCATGTGCCGCTGGCGTTCCCGCTCAGCACGGGGCTGTGGGCCGTGAGCGGCAGCGCCGCACGAGCGGTCCGACAGCTGGCGATGTGCTTGGTTAGCCGGCATACACCGATGTGTCGGCCGCGCGAGTGGCTTTTGACAGTTCGCATCTTTTTGCGACATGGAAACGACGGTCCGTGTGCACACCCATACACCTCCAACAAACCAACCCTCCCTCTTTCTGCACGCTCTGCAACCTTGAACCCACCCGTAGCCGCAACACGGCGACAGTGGCGCCGCCGTGCCGCCCGACATCACCACGCTGATCAGCCACGCAAGCATTCGCCTGCGCTGCCGAGGCCCCGCCCTATGCTTTGACCTGGAGTACTGCCTCGCGGTCACTGGCTTCACAGGGTGGCTCAGCTTTGCCCAGGTGGACCGACCCTGGCTGCTGCACCCGAACTTCACACCCTGCCACCCCCTCGCAGCCACGCCCGCCGGCCAGCCCGCAGGGCCGGTCTCCGAGGCCGCGCCACGCCGCCGGGTGCTGCGCCTGCTCGCAGCGTCGGCATGCGCGCTCAACTCGGCGGAGCAGCGCGACGGGCTTCTGCTGGGCGGGTACGGGCTGCTGGGCGTGTGCCTCGACAGCATCGCAGCAGTGCAACAGGCAGCGGCAGGGGTGTGCACGCTGTACCCTCTGCTGCTCGGTGGTGCTGCCAAGGCGGGGCTCATCGCGCTGTATCGCCAGGCGGCCGCCGCAGGCTGGGTGTACGCACAGGATGCGGAGGCCCTCGCGGCGGCCCTGACTGCGCTGCCCTGCGACGCACTGCCAGAGCCAGCCGCGGCTGCAGGCGCCGCGAGGCGCGCGCTCGCATGCCTGCCAGCCAAGAGCCTGTTTGTGCGCGTGGGGGCGTGCCGCAAGGGCCTGGAGGCGGCGCTCGCGGCGGCACAGGAGCTGGTGCCGTCGACTCAGACGCTGAGATAAGCTGCAGTGCGGCCCGCTGGCCGCAGTGCGGCCAGCGTGATGGTGGGTGTTCAAGGGGGAACACCGTCATTGCTGGCGTGCAGGTTGGGCCCCCGCCTCCTCTTGCAAGGTGTGTGGATGAGCCGAGGCATGTAGGGCGATAATGTTACAAATGCACCTTGGCTTCTCTTGGGTGACATTACAGTGACACCTTGGGTGACACTACAGTGACACCAGACAATTGACCTAGAGAATGTGTCGGGGGTCAGAAATCCATGACGTGCAGTAAGACTCGCGCTCCCCTCACAATAGGGGGTTGACAGTGGAACAGTGCGAAGTAGGCAGCTGAGCCCTCACACAGCGCAACCAAGTATCTTTCGCAGCATTGTGCGACCTGAGCTGCATGCTGAGAGCTGCACGCCCTGCATAAACCAGCACGAGGGTGCGCATCTGTCAATGAATGTACACCGCAGGCGATGGACCGCGAAATGCGCGGCCCTGCGTCCTGGGTGTAGGGTTGGCCAAGGCCACCTTGGCGAGCTGTTGGGCTGTGCGATGAGGGTTGTGCAGATGAGGCAGCAGGCCTGGAATGCAGCCGCTCGCACTCTTGAGTACAGTCTGCAGGAGGGGCACGCTCAATTGTGAGGAGTACTGTAGGTGGGTACAAGAGCTTGCCAGGTGGGGGCAGACCAACACGCTCCGGGGCTTGTGTGTCGCTTGTGCTTTTTTTGTTGGCATCATGGGCCTTAGAAAGAAAGAAACACCGAAACAGCTGCGCAGCTCTGCGCACGATTGACTGCGATTGACTGTCGCAAGGCATGCAACAGAAATGTCAATTGACATCCCATGCGAACGATGTGGCCCGGCCTCACGCAACGATGCTACGCGACCACACACCTGACCACCAAGAGGTGGGTTGAAGCGTGCGGCGATAATCAAGGCAGTGAGTGCGTGACTGAAAGCGTCACGTCATAATCACACCAAGGCGCAGGCGGAGCGCGCCGCAGCTTATCCTTGGGTCCAGGGCATGCCGGGCGCGAGCCCGTGCAACCCATGTGGAGCCTCTCGGGGTGCTGGCTCAGAAGATGGGGGAGCCCTTGGCCGCCTCGATGGCAAAGGTCGCGATGAGGGCCGCCATGGCCACCTTGCCTGGGGAGTATGTGTGTGTGTGGGGGGGGGGGGGTGGAGAGGCACCAAGAGGGGGCCGCTCGTTTGAGGCATGCAAGGGTTTGGGTTTCTGGCAGCTCTGTGGCACACTCAACAGGACGCAGCCACGCAAGTGCGCTGGCGCTTGAGAATAGTCCTGGCAGGCCTCACCGTTCAGTGCCTCTGCAGCCGGTGTGAAGGGACCAAACACCTCATCTGCACGAGGTGAGACCAGGGTATTGACGCAAAGTAGCCATCAGAGCTGGCAGTGTGGTACCCCGCAATGCCTTGTCACGCCTCCAAGCTTGCAGACTCAGACTTTGAGTTGTCCTGCGCCGTTTGCTGGCGCACATCTGCCGCAATCCTCATTCCCAATTCCCTATTGCCTCTCACGCCCCCCTTGACGTTGCTCACCGCCCTCCTCCTCCCCCAGCATGAAGGGGATAATGGAGGCCACTGACAGCAGGACCATCAGGCCCAGCACAGCCGGCGGCGCCAGCAGCAGCAGCGCCGCAAAGGGCTTGCGGAGCAGCAGCTCGCCGCCCACGCCCCCAACCATGCTCCTGCGGTTGCAGCGGTTGAGGGGCAATCACTGGAGTCGACAGCGGCGCATGCGGGACTGCTTCTTCCATGCATGATCTGGGGCACCTCGGTGACCCTGCCATGATTTATCCATGTCATCCACCCTGTCACAGGATGCAGATGACACCCCAACACCCGCTGCGCTCACATCATCGCCAGCCGCCCGTTGACGAGCAGTATGTAGTGCGGCGTTAGCAGGCTTGACAGGGAGCGCATCTGAGGCGGCCGCGCCGCGTCCAGCTCCATTGACTGCAGGGGGGGCGCCGAGGGGGGCGCAGCCGCTGCAGCGTTGCTGTCAGGCGTGCTCTCGCTCTCTGCCACGCGAGTCACATGGCTGCTACCGCGAAGCCCTGCGCCGGAACGGCGTGCACGACATATGATGCCGCATGCCGCAGGCGCCGCGCGACTCAGAAAACGCTCATTCGATATGTTGGCGTGAGGCCTGTGGACCGCGAGGAAAGCCATTTCAAGCAGAGTGTCTGCAAGCACTGCCAGATCTCCACGTGAGGGGATAGGAAGACGATGAAGGAATCAAAAGACGAACGCTTTTATGTATGAGTACACAGAGCCGTTCGCCTGTTTTGCGGGGAGCGTTTTGGAGGGAATTGTTCTGTCGGAAACCCCCGTTGCGTGCAGTGGGCCTGCTGATGCTGTTGTGCGTTGACATCAAGGTGAAAGATCACTTTGAATCCATTGTGGACGGGCGCGTCTCGACCCCTGCCATGCACTCGCCCGATGTGCTCTGCGCGAGGGTCCACCGCGGGCTGCATGATTCTGAGCTTCCTTCCTGGCTACGCCAACAATCCTGGAGGTGGCGCGGTCGAAGCCATTGCTGTAGAAGCAGTGACTTGTATGGCTTCATGAGCTTCAGTCATTCAGCACGTTTTCAAACCACTCGTCATATCGAAAAACTTCCATCCCCTCTGCGCTGCAATACCTCCTTGCCTTGACTTTGTGGGTTTGCATGCTAGTGGCCCCACAACTCTCCATGTTGGTTACACATCTGATACCTCCGATACAATACAGCTCTTGTAATTACAGCAGTGTACCAGTCATGCAGCAGCGCATAACATGCAAGCCCACAACTACTAGAACCGTAACAACAACACCAGCGTCACGCACTATCGGCGAGTCTGCGCCCGACACGGGTCAAGCGGTGCGAATGCACACCACCTAAAAGGAGCACCCAACAGATCCATTGACAACCACAGCAGCAACCAGTGCAGTAATCAGATTTTTTTCGAAGCAGCGGCGCCCGTTAGTCGTCGCCACCGGTGATGTAGCGCACCTGCCGGGCAGCGTCGGCAGCAGCGGACGCCGTTACACATGCATCCAACGCAACCAAGCAGTGCCGCGGACCTCCGCACCCAACGGCACAACATGCTCAGTCCTGTGATGCCAGACTGCATGGGTATGTGCAACCTGCTGCAGCACAAGCGCCAGCCGACATTCCTGCGACCCAGCACTGTGCACAGCCGCCTGACGCCCGCCCCCTCCCTCACCC
>NW_014013527.1:0-2775 GCF_000611645.1 Monoraphidium neglectum
CCGCGGCCCCTGGCTGGACCTGCCCTTGCAGCAGCCGCCTCTCGCGCTGCCGCTGCTCCACGACGGCGCCGGCGCCGGCGGCAGGGGCGCGGGCAGACGAAGGGGTGACGCTGGGGCCCGTGGGCCCCGGCGCGGCGCCGCGGGGTGCTGGGGGAGCAGTGGCGGTGTCTGAGGCGGTGCCCTGAGCGACGGGTGACGGAAAAACCTTGGGGGTGGTTGGGTGCGCCACCTGGGGAAGTTGGTGGGATGCAGGGCGACGATGGAACGAGAGCAAGGGGGAAGGCAAGCCCCGTCTGAGACAAGGAGGTGTGAGGTGGGTCGGATTCAGGCGGCTGGGGGGCGGGGGAGGTGGGGCTGAGCGGGATCAGCGAGTGATCCGTGAGTGCGCCGCGTGGGCGGGATTTGAGGAGGCGCAGCTCCAACCTCTGATCTTGGACCCCTCAGCTGCCGACACGCACACGCACGCGGCGCAATGCGGACACCGCATCACAGGCGCGCAGTCTCAACCCCCCCAGGCAAGCCATGACATGGCGATGTGCAAACCCTGGTCGCCCTCCAGGCACGCGCCACAGCCAATGAGCGGTTGAATCCTGCCTCACATGCATGCGCTCTGCTGCGAGTGTCCACGCCGCAACCATTTGATGCACTTTGCTCCATCCTCGCCCCCCCTGTATGCACCCCATTACAAAAACCACAACTGAATTAAAGCGCCGGCCCCGCATTCAGCAGCACCAGCCTAGCGCCAAGCAACCCCACCTCTTGGGCTGGTTTGAGCCGGGCTTCGGCGCCGCTGGGCTGTGCGGATGGGACGGCCGCAGGCGCGGACGCAGCCGGCCCCGCGGCGCCGGGGCCGTTGGGGCCGAGCGGCAACTCCTGGATGCGGTCGCAGGGTGCAGAGTTTTGGAGGGGTAAGTTGCGGCCGCACAGAGCGGGATGGCCGCGACGTGCATTTGCTCCCTTCCAAGCGGAGGTCAGGTGTCGAAAGGCTCGGGTCTGCAACCACCCACATTTGCAGTTATCCAAGTATGCACAATTGCACGCAATTCGGCTTGCTGCCTGCAGCGATGCAGTGGGCACATTCCGGTCCGGACCAGTCCATCCGCGCCGGGCCCCCCTGCTGCCGTGTTTGCTTGGTCGTCAACAGCAGCAGGGGCGGCAGCGCCGAGGACTCCGGCCTCGCTATTGCCGCGGCTGCGCCGTGGGCCGGGCTCAAGCCGAGCGGGCGGGGTGCCGCGCTGCGCGGGCAGAAGCGGCCTTGGGAGGCGTGTGTGCGTCATGATTACCCTGCGTCACCCACGCCCTACACAGCACTCACAGCCCAGGGACCGTGCCCTAAACCTCAACCGAATCTAATATCAAGGGTGGTCTTCACAACACAAATAAATGTCTCCGAGCTCAGATGATTGCGAACATGCGCGCAGCATCACCTCATTCCCGGTTGAGCTGGGGGGGGTAGCAGCCGAACCAGGAACGGGCGGTGCAGCACCCCAGCTCGCGTTGCAACCCCTCACAAAATCACTGCCGCCAGCGCGCCCGCGCACTGTGCAAAAAAGCGCGAGGCGCACAGAGCCCTCTCGAAAGCTCGAGCAGGCCAGCCACCCGCAAAACGGTCTCCGCCCCTGATCAACACCCCGCCATGAGCTCAAAGCCAGCGATTACGATACAGTCCTGGCCACAAAATCAGCCCGATATCACCTCGGCGCCTCGGACTGACCCCCCGGCCACCGGCCCCGCCGGCCTGCCCGCCAGCAGCGCCCCGTCGCGTCCCTGAACCCCAGTGTGCCCTGGCGCTGCCGCGCTGCCCCTGCCTGCCCCCGTGCCGGCCGTCGGCGCGCCAGAAAGCGCCCCTGCGGCGCGCTGCGGCGCAGAATCAAAGGCAAACCCTGGTGTGCCGGGGCTGCCGCCGGCCGGGGTTTGGGCAATGGCTGTCTTGGGGGTGGGGTGGGGAGTGGCGGGCAGCTCCTTCTCATCTGCCGAAGGTGGGGATCCCTGGGTTGGGTGAGGGTTGCCATTTGCATGGGGGATTGTGGTGAGATTGGAAAGGGGGGGGGGGTCAGAAAAGCAGCTGGGGAAGCGGGCCCTGCCGTTGTGGTGCGGTGTGAGGGCAGGGGGCGTGAGAGACAGTGGTGTGGCATGTGTTTTTTTTGGGGGGGGGGGGCGTGCGCCGCTGTGAAGCGTCAGCACATGCCTGCTCCAGGGCATCAAAACAAGCAAGGCACCTGGAGGACCCGCAGCGATTGCGCTGATTGCGTGCGGCCCGTGCTGATCCACCATTTGCTGAGCTGGAATTGAATGCAAAGCGTTGTGGGTCGCGGTGGTGGCGGCGTTAGCGGGTTGCTGCTGCTCCTCATAAAAGACTGCTGGGGGAGCAACAGCAAGCATCAACCCCGGCTTGAAGGGCAATGGGCGACCGCAGGCACACATCCGTGCGCGTGCGCTGCCAATTTTGACGGTATGTGCTTAGCTGCAACGCTTCAAAAACACAAGTCAGCAGCAGCGCCCCAACCGATCAACCACCTTGAAACGCTGTGGCCCAAAAAGAACCCTCAACCCCGACGCCCAGCCCAAATGTGAGCTTCGCAACACACATCACAGCACATTGACTCACAACCAGAGATGCAGCCCACAGGCGCTGATCCCTCCAACCTCTGCCCCCCCCCCTTAAAACGCTGGAGCGCCACCCTTCGCCCCACGCACCTCCAGCAGCTGCGCAGGAAACTCCGGCAGCAGCCCCTCCGGCGGCGCCAGCGCGGACGCCCCGCGCCTTGCGGCGGC
>NW_014013527.1:2997-6371 GCF_000611645.1 Monoraphidium neglectum
CCGCCGATGCCGCGCATGTCACCACCAGCAGCGGCGCCGTTGGCGCCGATAGAGTCTGCGGAGTTGCTTGAGGAGCCACGGCCCAGCAGGCCGCCGCCCCCGAGGCCGGAGTGGGCCGCCAGGAGCGCGTGCGTGAGGTGGGCGCGCAGGCGGGGGGCGGCCGCCACCAGCCTGTGCGAGAAGGGGGCGGCGTGGTGCGGGGGACCGTTGAGGACGTGACAGCGAGTTGGCGGATGGGAAGGCGAAGAGGCGAGGCGTTGTTGGGAGGGCTGGCAGGGCGGGAAGGAGCGCAGTTGGGAGGAACTCCTCCCGATCCCCGCTCGTTTGCAAGCGACTTGGTTGTGCAGCGGGGAGGGCGGCGGCTGAGCCACCAGGGGCCAAGCATTGGTGCATCCAGAGGCCAGGTCTCACACCGATGCTGGGCTCAGCAGCTGCCCACCACATGCGCGCGGCCCATGCAGGAGGAAGGAAAATTCCCAGGAGCAGCGCAGCTCGTGCTTGCCGCGCGATCGTGTGCCCCCGTCTTCAGTCACCCTGCTACTTTGCACACACATACGCACGCGCGCTCACACATGCACGCGCACACACACAAGCACATGCATGCAAACACGCACCATTTCAGAATGGCCTGCAGGCGCTCCTCCTCCACCTCAAAGTCGGATATCAGGGCTGATGGGGGTTTTCAAGGGGAAGTTCAGCGTGAACAAGGGGGTTGGGGGAGGGGTGCCAAAGGTGGTCGTTCAGAGGGCTTGGTGCGGACATAGGTATTATATGCGACACTGCAGTGGTGGGCCTATTGGGAAGCAGCTGGCTCGTGCAACAGGGGCGGAGCTGCGCGGCCGGACCAGCAACAAGCCGTGGCCGAGGCACAAAGTCGATTGCGCGGCGTCCTCCTGTCGTTCGCGGTGGAGCGAGCGCCCGCGCCCGCAGCCCCGGCTCACGCGCGAGCTTGCGGTTCGCCCTCTCGCAGGCCGCCTGCAGCTCCTTCACGCCGCGCCTCCTGTGCTTCTCGATCACCCGCTCCGCGCGCCGCTGCACGCGGCCGCCGGCAAAGGGGTGCGACGCGTGGCCGCCCGCGCCGCCCACGGGCGCGGCGCCGCCCACCGCGGCGGCGCCGGCGGGGGCGAACGGCTCCTTGGTCCCGGCGGTGTCGGGGATCGACGGCGGCTGGTCCGAGGTTGCGTGGGCCGGGGCGTCAGCGGGGGCCTCGTCATCCTCGGACTCGGTGGCCGAGGCCGCGTCCTGATCTTTCTGGGTGACATCGAGATCTGAAGGTGTGAGGTTAGGCGCCATGGGCGGGCGTGAAATCAGAGGTGGGTGTATGGGTGGAAATTGTCGCAGATGCTCAATGCGATTGACAAAGTCTGCAGACGGGGTGGGATGTGTGGGATGCTGTTGGCATGAGCGGGGCATGGTGTGTGCTGGGCTGCGAGAGTGGGGGGGACCAGAGCGAGCTTGGGAGAAACATCGATGCGGCAGTGGTGGATTGGTGAGCAGCGGCAGGTTATGTGCTGGACGGCTTGGCCAGGGTGCTGCAATAGACATGAGAATGGCTCCTGAAGGCGTGAGGAACAGGCGCTTAGTGTCGGCCGTGAGATCGGTGGGCCACGGCGGTGCTGGTGCCGGTGGCCATTACGGCCTGCCCAGCTCCGCCGGGCTACCGCCATAAGGTGGACGACAATTACACTATGCAGTGGCCTGGCAGCACCCCGCGCCCTGGGAGGGCAAAGACACAACAGAGTCAACCAGTACGCACCCCCCCCACACACACACACGAAATTTCAAAAGGCCGCAGAACCTTTTTGGGTCTCCCCCGCAATCGATGGTCCCTTTGTCGCTGTCGGACAACGCGCGATCGTCGACGCGCGACGCCGAAACGCGCCAGGGTGCGTGGTCTCACCCGCGCGCGCGTCTGCCTCCTTTGTGAAGTGCCCCCGGGCCCTGGCGGCGCGCCGCTCCACCTGGCGCCTCTGGGCGTCCACCACCAGGCGGCGGCGCTCCAGGGACAGCAGGCGCTCCTGTTGGCCGGGTGTGTGTGGGCGTATGTGATCATGGGGTCGCGCGGTCAGATGGCGGTTGCGGATCAGTCAGACTGAGTCACGAGGGGCGGGTGTTTTTGCCGCCAGGGGGTGTTGATGAGGTGGATTGCCGTGTGTCCAGCGGCGGGTTTGGGATACGCAATTGTTAAACATGCAGCCTGGTTCCCCTCCAGGTATCTGATTGGGCTGGTGGAAGGCTCGTGCTGTCTAGCTCTGACAAGGGGGATCAGGTAAGGGCTCCGGCGCTGTCGGACTCGCAACTCCTCAGGGTAATGAGGCGGGGAGGCAGCGGCGAGAGCTCTTAGGGCAATGCAAGCGCAGCGCAAGCGGTGGCGCCGCGTGCGCGCGCCGCCCCAGCAGGCCGTGGCTGCCAGGCGGAGGTGCATCGCCAAGTCAGCCGTTGGGTCCGCGGGGGCGAAGCTTGGGACGCCCCTCCTTGCTCCCCACCCTGCCCTGCGACCAACCACCCAGAAACCGAAGTCGCCCTGCTGCTGCACCCTGACAGCATCTGATTGAAACGTGCGCTGGTCGCAAACGCGCCGACGGGTGGCGCCCCAGCAACCGCAGATAGGGCGGTTTCAAGACCGCCCTCTTGGTCCCCTCATCAAAACCCTCTTGCCACGCAAGGAAAAGAACCGACCATGTATGTACCGAAGGAGCCAAAATCGCAGCCAAAAATGCGCACGAGCTTTTTGAGTTGGCCCCCTGTCACCTTGGCGGAGCGGAAGGCGTGGAGCCACATGTTGATGGGCAGGGCCACCTCCCGGTCCAGGCCGGCGCTGAAGCTGCCGGGAACCTGCTCGGCCAGTGCCCTGGGTACGAGTGGATGGGTTGAGCCCGGGGTGAGGGAGGTGGGGGCGAGCCGCAGCGTTGCGAATGCAAAGATACATGGGGGCCATGCGTTGGGAGGGGAAAGTGTACGGGGGCCAGGGGGCCGTGTGGGGGGCAAGGTTTTAGGAGGCGAGGGAGGCGGGCCAAAATACCAATGAAAGTGCCAAAACCATGATACAGAGCGCAAGCACTGTCGGCCGCATCGCGGCGCTCAGCTAGTCGGCAGCAGCAGCAGGCGCATTGGGGCGCTCCGGCACTGCATCAACAGCAGCAAGCCGGTCCCCATCCCGCCCCCCTCCCATGCGGCTGCCCAAACTCACGCCTGCAGGTCTAAGTCAAACAGGCGACGGTGGGCCTCCGGCGGCGTCAGGGGTGGCAGGGCCTCTACGCGCTGCGTCTCGGAGTCCTGGGTGAACTCTGGTCATTTGGGGGAAGGGGGTGGTGGGCAAGCTTGCCCCTTAAGGGGGGCGGTGGAGGGGTGCGCAAGGCGCGAGAGGATTGGGA